>NW_015632020.1:66287-89410 GCF_001515625.1 Sinocyclocheilus rhinocerous
AAGACTCGAGAGATGAACTAATCAATTCTCTTTCCGGCTCAGACTGCATTGGTTAAAGCGTATGGGGCTGTCACGTGATGAAGGAACGACTCAAACCCGAAGACTCGAGATGAACTAATCAATTCTCTTTCTGGCTCAGACTGCATTGGTTAAGTTTATGGGGCTGTCGCGTGATGAATGAACGACTCAAACCTGAAGACTTGTCAGATAAGAGGTGAGGTGAGCTAATCATAGACTGAAGACCCAGGTAAACAATTAATCTTTTCTGTTTCTTATTGCAGTTTTGTATTGTTTGTAGTGTGATCAACGTTTGCGTAAGTAGTAGACGTGTTAGGGAAGTAACACGTAAAATTTTAATTATATTTTGCTAAAATGAACGAAATGACTCGAAAAAAGATTCGTTCATTTTGCTGAACGAGACTCAAAGATCCGAGTCGGTAAAATAATCCGAACTTCCCATCACTAACGCACGCCCCCTCGTGACGCAACGTTACGACGCAACATGTGACAAGTTCGTCCACGGTCCACCCATAGGTCACTTGAGTTCAGTCATTGATTGTGTTGAATAATAACTTTCTTCGTTGCGGTTAACTGCGAACAAATATCTACCTTAATTTTAATAGCATACAGTGGCTAAGGTGCCGTTTCTGCTTAACGGAGAAAAACAAAATATGTTCTTTGCGATATATGTATTTATTATACTTTCCCAAAGTTTTTAAATGCCCGCATAAGTCAGAATAACCTCAAAATAAACAGTTATTTCTCATAACTGGCTAAATGTATGCTGCTGTACTCTTGTTATCCTGTAAAATTATGATGATGCAACTGCTGCAGCGGATTTCAGATAGCTCGGCAATACAACATGCTAGTGTAATACTTACCATAAACGGTAACGTTGTAAATCTTGTTTTCGAGCCGCTTGTTGCTGTGTTTGCGAACCTTGTAAAGCCCCGTTTGATTGTCGCCGACATTCATCAGGATCAGAGTAACATTCTCTCTATCAGATATCAGAGAAACTCCGGGTCTCCAGCACTCGTGCTCACAGACTCCGTTATGACAGATTAACTGCGCTATCCGTTCCTGTGAGGAGCCTTTGAGACGGCTCACCAAAACCTGAGGATCTTCGTCCCATTCCTCAATGTGGATAGAGATGGTGAGGTTTCCTCCTTCAGGCACCGTACGTGACTCAGTCTCATCATCATCTTCACCAGCGGCAGCAACCGCAGCACCAAAAGCAATGCCTTTAAAAAGTATTCATTGTAAATATATATATATATATATATATATACACACACTGTGCGAGTAAAGCTGACTCATCCTCAAATCAAATGTAACAAGTAAGCTATAAATTAACCCATGAGAGTAACTTCTGCTCAGACCGGCACAAAACTTACCAATCCAACACGTTACTACAATGAGGAGTATCATATTCGGTATCTTGGAAAACAACTTGATGTTGTTGTATAACTTAACCGGATAAATTCTATCTTAGTCTTTTACTAACGCGAATTACCCAACTCGCGTGGCGCTGGCAAGTACTGCTTCAAACTCACCACGCCCACAAACATCACACCACCACAGACACAACCAGGGCTGCGTTCAGCCCCGACAAAAACGGTGCAAAACATGTTTTAAACGGAAACGGTGGTGCGTTGAACACTGTTCTGATGACGCAAGAGTTGCAGCTACGGCAGCTGAGAAGGCCATTCTTTGTGTTCTTTTTGAAGAATTTTCGGAGCCTGATGAAATCGGTATAAATACGTGTTTAATACTGCAAAATACGCTCGATGGTACAGTGTTTTTGGAGTAAGATCAATTTCTCTTTCACGAGATTAGGCTTACTTCCTCTTTTTGGCCGGGTTTCATTTCTCCGTGTTGTAAACTCTAGGGGCTAGGCTTCTAAACCAGGGTGTTTTTAGGGGCGTGATATTCAAATGGCCATTGTTTTTTGCCGCCACATTTATCAACGTGCGATCATGCGTACGATGAGATTGGCAGCATACGAATGTTTCATGAATCACACGTGAACTCTGTCGTAAGTTGATTTTTATTTTGAACTGATTAAATATAGGCAAGCGGTTCATTGTTTAAGCTTAAACCAGACAAACAGCATTTCTTACAAAGTGTTTTCACACTAGAGCTTTTGGTGCAGACGTAAGTCTACTTCTGGGCAGAGTTTGGTTTATTTGGTATGAATGTTTTCTTCTAAACTCAAAACCAAGTCTGCTTGAAAAGGTGGGCTTGTTCATGAATCTTGAAGTGCAATATTCAACTTTCAAGCATGCTTCTGGTCGTAATAGTAAATTGCATTTCTCATAGCTACATGGCTCTGAATAGTCTGTAATATAGATATTTATTTCAACTGTCTTTGTATCAGAGTATTTGATAATTGTTCCCTAAATGTATTTATTCAGACTCTCAATAGCTTCCTCTTGAGAGTATTTTCTCCATTCATCTGGGATCTTGCCATGCCTCTGATAGGTTTTTTTATAGTGATTTTCCAGATCTGTTTGGAATCTGCACACAAACCACTTCCAGTACGGCAGCTCAGAGAGATCTGGGGTGATGCTCCATGAAGCATATTTAGGACCTCCTTTTCTGTATTCCTTCCAGGGGACTTTGACATCATCTGAGCTATTTGGATAAAAAGATTGATCACTGGTTACTGCTGATGTGCAGATGTTGATAGCTAGGTTTGTTGTTCCTCTGTAAAACCACCCATTCAATCCATTATTACGATGGAAAGGCACACTGTGATCTCCAGGATGGTTTTCTATTGTGTTTGTGCAGATGGCTGCACAGAAAGGACACTGAACCCAACAGCAATGACAGAAGTGAACAATCAGAATCTCATCTGGTCTGTCTTTGTGTTCCAGCTTTACTGGAAAAGTTGCTGTGCTGAATTTACTGATTATGTCAGTTATTATGGAAGGAAGTTCTGTCTTCATCACATCTTCTAGGAAGCTGACTTCAACATCATCCTGATTCACTCCAGTGAGGTCATTTACAGAGAATACCAGCACACCAGAGAGCTGTCGAGTGAAATGATGCAACCACAAATCAGCATTAGCCTGTTTGGCAGGTTCATGTGCTGCTTCTGTGATCTGTTGCTCCAGCAGTTTAATGCTGTTTTCCATCTTGGGTCGAACACTATCTTCAAATCTTTCAGTGATGTACTGACTGACTTCATCTCTGATGAAATTCTTGAAGTGTTCTTTGGGATTGTTAATGTAGGTCAGGTATGCGCCGAAGTCCTGTTTTTCTGCCAGTGTTTTCAGGATGTGTTTCTCCAGGTTTGATCGGTTCCCATTTAGAGATTCACAGTTTGTCCTCATTTCATCTGCTAAATCTCTAGCAGTTTTTGTTTTTGATGATGCTCCTTGACAGTATTTCTGGAATATGCTGTAGTACTCTTCACGCTTTCTATTAAAATAGAGAACTGGATCATTGGTTTCCCGGAACAGTTTGTATTGATCTGTGAATGTCTTATTTGTTTTATGGCATATGCAAAGTACCAGATCCATGAAGAATTCACTCTTGAACACATATTTCACTTTTGGCCCATTTTCATGCTGCGTTAATCTTGTCTTTATGCAATCCACCAGTTGTTGAATGCAACTATTGTTGTAGCCCATCTTTGCAATGTTATATGACTGAATCATTTTATCTGTCTGCTCAGCAATGTCTCTGATTAAGGCTCTTATCTGGATTTCATCATCTTCAGATAAAGTATAATGTAAACCAAGCTTCTCTTTAGCTCCTTTGTACACATTTTTTAAATATCCTTTAAATCCCCCGGATTTCTTTAACTGTACATATTCTGAGTAGCTTGGCAAACAGATCATATCTTTGTAGTTACTGCTATCTTTCATATGGTCTAAAGGGAGACTTTCATAAGACTCACTGAGGAGATTCTTCATGTCTCTTAATATGTCAATATGTTTGACTAAAGGAGTGTCTCTGATGATCGCAGCCGTCTGTTGTCTCCAAAAGGAATCAAACTGTGTTTTCATGACATTTTCATCATTTGCTTTTCCTTTCAACTTTAAGGCAAGTTCTTTGCTGTTTTCAAAGAGAGTGTTTTCATGATGTGTCCTCTCAGCATCCATCTTTTTCTTCATGTGACGCTGCTGAAGAACTCCATTTAACTTCCTCTTTGTTTCCCTCACAATGTTTTCTTGAACCTCTTTGATTTTTATCTCAAATGAAGCTTTCCACTGATTCAGTATACCCGCATCTCTGTCTTTCTCAAAGAAATCAGACATTGTCTTTTTCACTTCTTCACTTTTTGCTTTTAGTTCTCTTTGAAGGTCAATTTGCTCAGCATTATGAATTTCTTCATTTTCTATTTTGTTGTGAAGCTTGTTTTCGATTTCCAGCATGGCACTTCGAAGACTCCAGGTCCACTTGCTGTATTCAGTCTCTAGTTTCTTGTATGTCATGATTTCCAGGGAATTTTTGAAGCTGAACACAAATTGTTCATTAAGCAAAGCCTCCCAGAGATCTTGAATGCGGGCTTTTAGGTCGGTCAGCATTATGCCGTCTGATTTTGAAGCATGTGTTAGAATAGTTTCCTTCAGTTCTAGAATGTTCTCGCAGTAGTTTGGGTCTGGTGGAGCCATGGGTGGGCTGCCCTCCCAGACCTGAGCAAAATACTTCACATCATTCTGGATATCAAACGCAATCACATCACTGAAACCTTCTGCATCACAGACTTCTTCTATAGCAGCGAGTTCTGTCACATTGTCCAGTTTGTCCTGCAGTCGTCTCCTTCCCTCCATGTTTTTCTCTCCAGCTGTAATATCTGAGACATTCTGATGCACAAACATGCAGCTTGGATTCAGTCTGACCATCTTCATCCGCAGGAAAGCCTGAACCACAATCTGAAGAATGTCCTGCATCTCAGATAGGTTTTCTCCAAATATATTGATCAGGGTCATATTTCCAAGACCAACAACAAATGTGGCCATTTCATTGTCACGATGTGTTGTTGACCTTCCAACCAGTTCTTGTGCACGAAGTCCTTCAGTATCAACAACCAGAATATAGTTAAACTTCAGCTCTGTTTTCATCTCCTCTGATACTTTGATCAGCTGCATGAAAGCTCCTCTGGTGCACCTGCCAGCACTGACGGCAAACTGGAGTCCAAACATGGCATTCAGCATGGTGGATTTCCCAGAACTCTGAATCCCTAATATTGACAGCACAAAGAGTTTCTGGTCTCCCAGTTTCTTAACAAGTTCATCTAGAACAGCAGTGACCCAGGTGAGAGGAATATGAGAAGCATCTCCATCCATCAGCTCCATGGGAAATCCCGAGATCATCATCTCTGCTGCAAGACGTGGGAGAGAACAGAAGTCAAACTGCAGACCTTCCTTGATCTTCTTCACAGATGACCATGATTCATAAATCTGACCAAACTCTCTCAGGATGTGCTCCAAGCCAAAACTTGTCATATTAATTTGCTCTGATATGTTTTCCAGGTTTGTTTGTTCAGTCTGCAGTTGAACTATATTGTCAGGCATCTTTTTCAATGATAAGACATCTTGCCATTTCTTGCGATACTCCTTATGAAGTCCACAGAGCTTTTCTGAAGTGAAGTCATTCAACAGGTTCATCATCCATCTAAGGAAATAGTTTTTTTCATTGTCTCTCTGTGATTTCATTATTTCAATACATTTCCTCATAAACTCACTCAGTCCCTTTGTTACTTGCTTTTCTCTTATATCTCTCATAATCATCTGTTTGGTGCTTTTATCTTCCTCTAGATTTTCTCCTTGTAGATGATGCAGCTCTTTGTTCATTTTACACCAGTCATGCCACAGTTTCCCCTGACAGGGCAGGATTGTTTCTTTCACTGTTGATGGATCTTTTCCTCTCAGTAAACCCATGATCTGATCTGCTGCCTGTTTCCCTCTCTGACACTCTGGATCATCCTCATCTACTCTGATTCCTGTGTGTTCGGCCACATCTTCAAGCTTGAAGCTCTTTTTTTGCTTGGTCAAACTCTCCCTGATAGTCTCCCTAATCTGATTAGATATATCAGATTGGTTTTTGTCCAAAAGACCAATTATGAATTTTCCATTCCCCAGCTCAGTTTTATCACAGTTATTGTCAGTGAGCAGACAAAGGAGAGGCTGAGGAGACCTGAAGAGTGATCTCACCAGACACTTGTAGTGGTTCTTCTGTCCAAAATCAGGTAAGAAGAGGACATTTACTGAAGCCATACTGGTCAAAATGTCATATTGTTTCTCATTCTCTCCTGCATCACCATGAAGATTACAGAAAGCAACACAGTCATCAAATGCGTCTGTCTTTTTCCCAGGACAGTACCAGGCGATCTCCACCACTCCATCCATCAGTAATCTGGTTCTGCTGCCGCCTGAGCAGTTCCTGTGGAAGAACGTGTTGTGTTTCTCATTGATGAGGCTGTTCATCAGCTGAGACTTAGATGAAGATACAGAGCCAAACCTGAAGAAAGCCACCATTGGAGTCTCAGTCTTGTAGACCGGCTGGGTTTGACTGATGATCTCATTGTTGCTGTTCTTCATCTTCCAGCTCTTGTTGATTTGTCTAAATGTCCAGAGAGGAAACTCAATCTGTTGTGTGAATGGATCAGGAACAAGCAGAGGCAGTGCATACTGACACTGTGAGAGTTTAGTCACCATCATCTGCTTCAGGAAACCATCAGCCCAATGATACACGGCCATCTGAACATCCATTGGGTGAATATCAGGGCTGTAATTTGCACCGTCTTCTTTACCCTCTTTCTTTGTGTGTTTTATGACAGTATATCTTGCTCTGTAGTTCATGTTTAGCAGCTTTTGTAGGAATGAGTTTACAAGTTCATTCTCTTCCTGTGGTTCCTGAGACTGAAATGATGATCTGGTGATTTCCAGAATGTCGGCTGTTTTCATTTTACCTTGTCGTCTTTTTGTCAGATCTAGTCTATCATAGAGTCCTTCGAGTTGTTCATTGGTTTTTGGTCCAACCTTTTGGATTTGACTAGTTTCATCTTTCTGTAAATACATTAAGACATTAATATATCAAATCTAATTTGCTATAGTGTCACATTAGCAGAGCTAAAAGCCCAATATACACAGATTAGAAAAAAAGAAATATTATAAAGAACTATGGTAATCATATAGATAAAAAAAATGTGCAGGAAGCATTTTAAGAATATAAACAAAATTCAGTTAATTTATAACCCCATCCTTTGAAAGGGATGAAAATGTAATTTTCCGTGGTGTATTTGCAAGTCAAGTGTTGTATATCTGTAGTATTGTCCATATACAGGACAAATTGTGAATGAGGGAAGACCATTAGACCACTATAGGAATTAGTACTCAACTCTTAATGGTTATAGAACCTCTAAATCCCATAAATGTCCCTGACTCTTGTCATTATTCACATTGATCACTTACCTGTAGAGAAGAGGCTGTTTGGGAGCAGCACATTTTCATGTTCTCCATGTCTTTTCTTCTGTCTTCTTCATAGTCTGCTGATTTTAGTCTCATTAGTTCATCTTGTTTCTGTTGTTCTAATAACTTCATCTCTTTTATTTCTACTTCATGTTTGGTCTGAAGATCTGCTTTTTCTGTTTTGATTTCATCTCTCTCTTCTTTAAGTCTCTGGTAACTTTCATTCCACATTTGTTGTTCTTTCTCCCTCCTTTTCTCAAATTCTTCTTCTGTCCTCTGTTTTTCCTCTTGTATCTTTTTCTCCCATTTCTCCTGTTCATTTTTCATGTCTGTTTTGCACTGTTCTTCATTCTTTCTTAATTCATCTTTTCTTCTCTTCCTCTCTGCATCATGATTCTGCCCTTCTTCCTCCATCATCTTCTTCATCTTTTCTATTTCTGATTCAAGTTTGTCTTGAAGACATTCTTTATCTCTTTTTATTTTCTCCTTCTCTCTTTTGATTTCATCTCTTTCTTCTTTGAGTCTCTGATAAGATTCATCCCATATATTTTGTTCTTTCTTCCTCTTTTTCTCACATTCTTCTTCTCTTCTCTTCTTCTCTGCATCATGATTATTTATTTCTTCCTCCATCATCTTCTTCATTCTCTCTTTCTCTTCTTCATGTTTGGCCAGGAGTTCTTCTCTCTTTTGGTTCAGTTCCTCCACTTCATCCATTATCATCTTCATTTGTGCTTCTTGTTTTTCTCTTTCCATCTGTCTGAACATCTTACATGTGTAGTAACTATCTCCATTTGCTGTCACCATGTCATTGATTTTCTTCAGTAGTTCAGACACCTGCATGCGGTCTCCAGTCTCATTATTATTGAACACATGGTATCTATTTCCACACTGTTCGATGAGCTTCATCAAATCAGAATCAGGTTTTCCCAGATATTCTTCAATGGTCTTCTTCTTCAGATCATCTCCTCTGGTGAAGAGCACCATGGTGTACATTAAGGAGTTTTCACCAAAAGTCTCTTTAATGATCTTCACAGTGTTTTCCTCCTCCTGAGTGAAACGGCTCACTGGTATCAGTAAGAGAAACACATGCGGTCCTGGCAGAATCATTGAGATGCACTCAGTGATTTCTCTCTGGATCTCTTCTCGACTGAACTTAGTATCAAACAGTCCTGGAGTGTCAATTACAGTAATTTGTCTGCCATCGATTTCAGCCGTCTCTCTCTGGCACTCTTTAGTGACTGACTCTTGTGACACATCGTCTTTAAAACATTTTTTTCCTAAAATGGTGTTTCCAGTTGCACTCTTTCCAACTCCAGTTTTTCCCAGCAGGACAATCCTCACTTCATCTGAAGCCTCTACTGAATCTGAAAAACAGAAACTGCTTGAGTCATGCTGCTAGAAATGCAGTCCTTTAAAGTCCTTTCCTACAAACATTTAGGAGCAATTTGTCTGAATTATTACTAATAACATTTGAATTTGAATTATATGTGAATTAATTATGTGACATCATTATTTGAATGTTTAATTGTGTGGCATGAAGAAAATTTCACGCATCATCCCTATCAATTTCCTGAAATTTTTACTAATACTTCTCCAAACTAACATTTCTTTATGGTCTGCTGAAACTGATTTTAAACTCTGTGTGGTGGGTGATGTGATCTGAATCCAAACAATTCCTAATGCATCTAAATATTTCGGCAACTGTGTAGGGTTATCTTTGGTAAGCACCATAACTTAGGTGGACCATAACCAAATTCTGCTTTAAGATTCTGCAAAGCCATAAAGTCACTGCAGATAAAATGAAAAGGTCATTTTTAGGTCTGAGTATGCCACAGCCTCTCCTGGTCTTTTGGAGAGTGTCTGAGCAATGGTCTGTCTGAGATTATGTGCCCCTGTTCCAGTAATGAATGTCCCCATAACTACTCCTTGGTCCACATGTTTATCATTTAAAGTGGGTTTGAGACATACACACTTTCAGATCATTACCTTTTTGCTGGGTCTGTGTGTCTAATGAGATTACTTTCTTCCTCATTCCTTCAATTTTCTCTATTTGTGCATCCAAAAATGTTTCTGTGGAGAAACAAATTCTACTATTTTCTTCCACCATCTGCTCCAGTTTAGTCACCAACATGGACAGCTTTGGGTTTGGCTCAAGGAAATGATGCCTTCCCCCAAAACGCTCAATGACAGACTTAATTTCTTCATTCAGTTCCTCTGTCTCATTCTCTGACTTCTGGATTATGAGGACCATGGTGTGGTTGTTGATGTTTGAGCTGAATATTTTCTGGATCTCCTCTGTTTCTGTTTTGTCTTCATCAGTAAGCGCACCATCAGAAACAATGAAGAGGAACACATGAACTCCAGGATCACAGAGAGACACACAGCGCAGAGTCTGACGCATCACTTCCTTCTCTGAGAGCTGAGTAAGAGCTGGAAGCTCCACCAGAGTGATCAGACGTCCATGAACTTCCCCCTCCAGCTTCACACACTCTCTGAGCTCTGATCTGCTGTCTCTCTGGTTCAGGATGAGGTTTGATGTGGAGGATTTTAAAGTTCTGTCACTCCCACACAGAACCACATTCAGCTTTGATAACACGTTGACATTCTCTGCCACTGAAAAACACACAGCATTAGTTTGGTGGGTCAGTTACATGAGTTTTTCATATGTTTCAAACTATTTTTATTGATTAGCATTTATCAATCACATCTACAATAACTATTAATGAATCCTTAACAATCATTTTATAATGTGTAACAGCAATTTAGTTAAGTTCATTGAAATATGAATTATATTAAATAAGTTTTCATCCAGATCTATCAATGTATAGTCAATAATAGTTTATCAAAGTTTTTTCAGTTAATTTATTTCCAAATCTCCCATAACTGTTTCTTTCCTTATTAATAGATACTATAACTTTATATATACTATACTTTTTATTTCCCAATTGATTATGCAGTAAAATAAAAAATTAAAAGAGTTCAGTAAATGAGGTGCTGTACACATAAAATGATCATACAATTTTTGTATTATCATTTATCATTATATAATCTTTATTTGTCTTTCTCTTGAAGTAGGTGATGTGTAGGTGTAGGTGTAAACTATGGTTCTCAAATACATTGCCAACAAAATATACACAAGCTATTCCTTTGGACAGCAACTTCCTTTTTCTCTTTGTTGCTCTTGTTGATTGCTTCATCATCTTTGTAATCAAAATCACCCTCTTCTTCTGCTGCTACTGAACCTCCAGATCTGCTCTGCTCTTCATCCTCTGATGTTCCTTCTGCTTCCTCATACAAGTCACAAATAAGAAAATGATCCCCTTCTTTCTTGAGTATCTTCTCCATTCTTTCAAGTATCTCAGAATGCCATCCTGACTTTTGTTCATCAAACTGAAGATGTCCACCTCCACATTCCTTTATTAACTGATGAATACAGTTATTGTTTATCTCTTCTTCATTAGTCAACACCATAGTGTGCGTAATAGCCTCCTCACTGAATTCATTCAGCACATACTTCACTCTGTTTCTGCTCTTCTTGCTTAAGTCATTCTGCTGCAGTACAAGTATGATCACATGAGGTCCAGGAGCAGACAGATTCACACACTCTTTCACTCCATGTGTGATCTGAGAGTTGGACAGATTTGTGTGCAGCAGGTGAGGAGCGTTGATGACTGTGATGTCTCTGTCCTCCAGTTTTCCTCTTTCTTTCTTAATGTGCAGTTTTGCATCTGCTGGTGGTGCTTCACTCTTAAATGCTGCTCTTCCTAAGATGAAGTTTCCCACTCTGCTGTTTTCTGTTGGATTCTTCCCCAGCAGAACAATCCTCAAATCACTCACTGAAACACACAACACAAATAACAGTAATACACTCAAACAAGTGAGCCATAAGCAAAGATGACAGATTTTAAACTGCATACTTCAAGACCAGCCGAGTAACTGACCTCCCCTTGTTTGGATTTGGTAAATCGTTTAATGATATAGCCATGCTTTATAGGGGTTATTAACAGTTCTGTGATTGTAAATTTGGACACTTCTAAAAGATTTGACATCTATCATGGAGTTAGACATGCTGTCCGATCTCCCCATTTCTGTTTCTTTTAGCCACAGAGTTACTTTACCTGGGCTGCGTTTCCCAAATCCTTCTGAATGCTACATTGTTCTTAAGTTATATCTTAAGCTGTACCTTATCGTTAATACATGTTTCCCAAAATGTTCTTAGTTAAGTATACCTTCTGTAAGTCATACTTTCGTAAGGTTGGTTACTGTTGACAGTTGACAGTTCATACGTCTCAGTCTATATAAATATAATTCTGAAGTTGTAATACACCCAGTTTTCAATTAGGCTAACTGAAGTGTTTTCATCCAAATAATACAATTGTCATTAGACTGATGGTTGTTAGCTTTTTTTTATTATCCAAAGGTACATCAGCTGGCAAACCATTAGGCAGTAAAGGCTTAGGAGTCTATTTAAAGGGAATGATTGTGGTGGGGAGTTTGGTCAAACTATGGCAGCGATACAGCGAATAGTTGTGTTAAATCAAAGATGGTGCCGTCCACAGAGCCATAAATGTACATTAAAACTTTAATCTCCTGGCTACCATGTCAGCAGCTGCACACACACAAAAAAAAAACGCCTGCCAGGCAGCAAATTCAGGAGCTTTTAGATCTTGTTGGTCCGACTTTGTCAAGACAAACTTGACGAAGCTACTCCCTCTGCCCCGAAATTCAGCTGCTGTCCTCTCTTCTTTCTCCTCTTTCTCTCTTTCTTCACCGCCATAATAGCTTTTGATTATACGTTTTGCTTGTTGCACTTTTATTGAGTAGGACATCCAATAACAGAAATGAGTGATTTACACCAGTAATGTGCTGCAGCTGCTGGGCAATCAACCCTGGGTGTGGAGTAAATTAAGACACTGGAAAATATATTATGATAAAAATTACCCTTTCAAAGGCCAGTCAAGGCATACTGCCAGTGATACTTATGATACGTTTGGGCATGAGGTTGCGGGTTCGTGCACTCATTTCAAAATTATATAAAATATCCAGGGTTGGATTTAGTTTGAAATTTGGATTAATTTTATAAGAACCCCTGAGTCCTGATAAATGCAATTTCAGCTATTTCTGAAGTGCTTCTGGTCCACTCTTACCAGAATGTTTTTCATTGTTTTTTGTTTTTTGTTTGTTTTTTTAAAGCTGTTAAAAGCTGTTAAATTATTATTCCGAGTCTCATGTACTGTAAAAATTGCACTGTAAAATACTGGCAGCTGTGGTTGCCAGCATTAAGGAGGTGACTTGAAAGGAGGTTAATTGTGGCCAAGTATGGTGATCCATACTCAGAATTTGTGCTCTGCATTTCACCCATCAGGTTTTTTACCTGGGTGGGCATATATTTTTCTTTCTTGATTTTCTTCACTGACGTGATGTATGTTGTAAATCGAAAGTAAAAGTTTCACACAGCTTGTTGCGTTCTAACAAGAAAAAGTTCTGTGTCTTTATTTAAAATAAACATTCTTTTATAAAGAGCACCGCTTTCTCACATAACGCATGGAAGCAGCCCCTGCATAGAGTGAATGACCTATTCTTAAGCCATTAATAAGCTCAACCAGATCAGGACCACCGCCATGGACAGCACCTGGTAACGTCGCACTATACTAAAAGTTATAGTTCAGGGAACAAGCCTAGAAAAGGTATACCTTTAGTTATGATATAGCCTACCTTTAATCTTCGTAGCGCGCTAAGAGACAATGTTATCGGAAAATGCACCCCAGAGGTTAAAATTGCAAGGAGGTTAAAAGGAGGTTAAAACTGTGCAGCTAGCCGATGACACCACATTGTTTTTAGAGGATAAAAGGCAGTTACCTAATGCTTTGCAATTTTCATGTGGCTCTGGTCTAAAAGTTAATACTTCGAAATGTGAAATTATTTCAGTTCATAATATGGATAGCACATCTTTAGAAAATATGAAAAACATTTTAAAATATTTGGGTATTTATATTACTAAAAACTAGGGATGTAACGATATCAAAATCTCACGATACGATATTATTACGATATGAAGTCCACGATACGATATTTATTGCTATATTTAAAAAGAAAAAAATACAAATGAAGAATTGGGAAAAATGAAAATTGTGTACATTTTAAAGTTAAATTATTCTATCT
This sequence comes from Sinocyclocheilus rhinocerous, assembly GCF_001515625.1. Taxonomy (NCBI): domain Eukaryota; kingdom Metazoa; phylum Chordata; class Actinopteri; order Cypriniformes; family Cyprinidae; genus Sinocyclocheilus; species Sinocyclocheilus rhinocerous. The sequence goes on from NW_015632020.1 coordinate 79,871, forward strand.
AATGCACTTTGAGAGTTCAAAATTAGGAGCTCCAACCCATGTTTCTTAACTAAGAAAACTTAAGTGAGAAAAAAGTCTGAACTTTAAAGGGGACTCAACCCTCTTTTTATTTGTGATATACTGTCTCAGTCTAAATTACATTCACACTGGTGTTTTAGGAAGCCAAACAAATTAGAATAGACTAAAAATAATAACAACAATGACAGCAGTAGCGATATATTGTAAAACAATTGCGCTGTAAAATAAATAAAAATTAATATTTCATAGGTAGCTATTATTATTTTTGCTTTACACTACAGCAGGGAAATTACAATACATATTTCCTAATTTCTACACTTGAAAGAGAATTCGGACTGCAGTAAAGTTACCCATTTAAACCGCTAGCTGTCAGTTCATACTGCACTTTTAAGCTTTTATTTTGACGGAAACGGCAGTTTAGCTTTTAATTGAGAAGCCCCTGTCTGCACCCTACAGATCGGGGCGGGGCGACACGTGCAGCCCCGCCCCATACCTACTCTGATTGGTTCGATAGTCTTTCATAGGCATACATAATAGGAAATGTGTGCGTAGTTGGTGATTTCTATCATTTCTTTCCCAAAAAAAAAACAAAAAAAATCTACTGACTCCTGACTCCTGACTCCTGAAGCTTTTATTTCAGATAAATGCTGATCTTTGGAACTTTCTGTTCATTAAAGAATCCCGAAAACTGTTTAACTGTTTTAAATTTTGATAAAAATAATAATAATAAATGTTTCTTGAGCAGCAAATCAGCATATTAGAATGATTAAGCTACTTCTGTAAAAAACAAAAAATATTACTGTTCAAAAACTTTTGACGAGTAGTGTATGCATGTATGTATCACACTCATATCACATCTAGTTGTTTTGGATAAGAATAAAACGTCAGGTCCGACAATATCGTGTCTTTTTTTAATTTAAATCTAGATTTATTTGCATTGGCCCATGGAAACCTCTATGAACACACTTGACTTGATTTGGCCAAAAAAGCGAGAGGGGACAAATTTACGTTTTATTAAAAAGTATTTACGTATTCTACACTCATGGCGCACACACACATCAGGATAGGTTAGATGCCTGCCTCCGTTGCGAGTCCCTATCAAGCACTTTCACATTCAACTACTCTCCTCTCCTCCTCCTGCCTGGCTCTTTGGCCTGCATCACTCACCGCAGAGCAAGCCTGTTCTGGATAAATCTGCTGTGAAAACGTGGGAAAAGCCAACGAGGAATAAGTTTTAAATGATACACCTGGAAAAACGCGTATTTACGTATTTGAATGCATTGTACAAAGGCTACTGGAAATAAACTTACAATGAAAAATACACATTAAGGGGCATAAGACATTTGAATCTTAATAGAGGAACTCAATATTTATTGTACAAATGAACTCCGCGATGTAATAAATCGTATGTTTGACAGCAACATACTGTTAATTAATTCAATATCGTTCTGCCGTTAAGTGCGTGTGTCACGCAATCTACATTATGCAGCGACACCCAGCGGCAGGTGTCAGTCACTACCGAAGGTGCGACACGCACCGCGGCAACTGACACAAGACGCAGTCCATTGACATGTGTCACAGGTGGCAGGCGTCAGTCACCGCAGGTGCCACACAGCGACACGCACCGCTGCAATGTCAGTGACACAGGACGCAGTCCATTGACATGTGTCACAGGTTTTAGTGACACATGCATGCCACTGTCCACTGACACATGCCACTGAAAACCGGAAGTGCCACCGGAAGTCACTGTGCGTCAGATGTCATGTCACTTATGCTGTGTTCGAAATGCCATACTATCATACTACTCTTACTATTTCTGCAGTATCCAGTATGTATGCTGTGCATGGTATGCAAATTTTCTGTATGCATGGAATACCCGGATGACCTAATATATTTGCGTCGATTTGGCTAAACATTTCCTTGTGATTTGGCTCCCACACTGCTGCTTTGGTGATTTACTTTCATAAATAAGTATAATAGCTTAATTCCCTTTGGCAGGGTTCACAAAGAAGGGAAAGGAAGTAAACAGAAAGATTTGTAGTGAGGTCAGCCAAACCTATTTCCAGTGCTTGGGATAAAGTAAACTTAACACTATTTTTAAAAATGCATAACACCTTAAGTGCAAAGTCATGTGCTCTCCTTCTCGCTGAGCATTTTCACACTTGGGCCTTTAGGCAATGTTTTATTTTTGGTGGTCGAGCAGGCCAAGACGGTCTCAGGAAGTAGCCAAAATGATCTGAATTCCATTTGTTTTTATGTCTGCAGTAATGTTTCACTCAATATGCTTAATTTTCAAGATAGTCTACAACATTTTTTGAGACAACAGCAGAAATTGGTGGAATAGACAGAACAGCACCATGACTGATAATTACTAAACATTATAAATCTAACAGCAATATTGCAGTATGCTATGTGTATACTGTGAATAGTATGTGAATTCTGTATGCATGGAATGCCCGGATCACCTACTACATTTGCTGAAATTTGATGTATGCATCTGAAGACACTAGAGGGGTTCCGGCAAGATGGCGAACTGAGCACACGTACTTTGTTGTGACTCTGATCATCAGTCCCAAATTTTTGTGTTGCTTGTCCTTCTTGTTTAGTTTAATTAGTTGATTCAACCGCGAGAAAGTGTAACTAAGGTGCATAACTGCATACTGTTTAGTAATTTTTTGTGACTCTTTAAAAAACATGCCGAAACCGAAGACAGCTGCAACAAGTGATGCTTCTTTGGGTGCACACGCATTAATGTCTCACGACTACGCTGCCCCTGTTGTTGAAGAGTTGATGGAAACTCAATCAGTGAGTGTAAGGAGACCGTTGGAATCTACACCTACTAAAATTCCTGTACCTCAAAAAAAAGTAAAAGGGGATGGTCAGCCTGAGGTTTCCAACGCCGCCATTCTTGACGCGATAAATAATTTGACAACCATGATGGAGGGTTTCGGGATGCAACTAAGGCAAAATACGGTAATGATAGCCGAACTGTCAAAAGGTGTTGAATTTAACGCAAAGGAGATCAAGGACTGTAAATCTGCATCCAGTAACCTTGGAAAAGAAGTGTCCAAGATGGCAAAGGAAAATGCGGAGCTTTGGGATAGCCTACTGTTTCCCACAAAGCAAAGCGCTCCATGTGGCGTTTCATCTTCAAATACGCGAGTGAACTGGAGGCAGGGAATAGTAATTATAAATGTAACACTTTTGTATGTGCGTATATACATATACATGTAAACTACAAACTATCGCTGTGTATCTAAAAACAATATTGTTAGTAGGACATAAATTGTACTTTAATCTCTACGGCACGTTTCCGATCAAGTCAAATGACGTCACCTTTATCTCTATAGTGCTTTATACAGTACAGATTGTTTCAAAGATATTAAATAATAATAATATTTCAGTAATATAGGCCTAATATATAAATAACATATATAAAATATATAGGCTATATGTTTACATACTGTATATAAAAATTATATTTCAATTATACAAACAGAATTCAATTCGGCTCTAAAAAGAAACTGAATGTTTTTACTCTTAAGGACAAGTTGGCAGAGGCTATTTACAGTAACTCCGCCCAGCAATGCCTGGCTGCAATAAACAGCACTGCAAAAAACACGTGTTGCTCTAGTCTACAGGATCAGTGGCGCAGCAAGTAAAACACAAAGTAATTAAAGCGATTGACCCTTGTTCAAATCCGCCTTTTGCCAAACTCGTGTTTCTCCTTTTCCCATCACACATCAGATCAGAAAGGCATTTATTTTCAATAAAAAAATAAATAATTGCAAAAATGGAAATAAAAAATAAAATAATAATATTGCATTACTAATACAGTGTTATTAGGTATGCTTAGCTGTAGGTGCAGGGAGGTTTTTGTCCCAATAAAGTGGCATTCATCTAATAAATTTAGAAGTATCATAATTTACACTCAATATGTTATTGCATACTGTTTTATAATGTACTACAGCACTGAAGTATAAATATCTGCCATCTTTACACGCCTGTTGATAAAGAAAATGCTGCTCTTTTAGTGTAAACAGAATTTATCATTATTTGCACTTAATGTAACTTTTTCCACTTAGTGTAACTGCCAAAAATATAATTGTTCAGTTAAAGGTCACATATTTTACACCTTTGTGGAGTTTTATTTTAAGTCTTGATGTCCTTAAGAATATATATTTGCGGTATAAGTACCAAAAACCATCTCAATATATTTTTACAGCTCCTCTCTCAGGAGCTCTGCTGAGAACAGGTCGGTTTTGGCCTGTCTAATTAATATTCATGAGCCTCTCTTCTGATTGGCCTGTTGTTTTCTGAGAGATGCATGGCCAGGCCAACCACAGGTAACTAGGGTCAGACAACGTCACAGCGCTAGCTGGAGGAAGCAAAACAAAGGGGAAAGGTAACAGCCTCGACAGCTGTGCTGAATTAATGTTCAGTGTTTGTCATGTGACAACTCTTTAGCATACTACTCTGAAACATTTGTTGCGTATTGTATACTGTTTCACACACTATTCTTTAAAAAAACAGTAGGCAGTATGCACGGTGTACTGGGCAGTAAGCAAGTATGCCATTTTGAACACAGCCTTAATGTTAAAACTGCCTCTCGATTTTTATTCCACCATGTCCAGGGCAGGACTTAGGGTGGCGGGGGCCCCTGGGCTTGAGGTTATGTTTGGGCCCTATACCTACACTACAAATGCTCTCAAATAGAACATCATTATGGAGTAACACAAAATACACAAACATGCTTTGAAGTTCATAAATAGTACAATTAATATGCAACATGTCTAGGCTATAGTCAAAGTTTCTGAAAAGGCAGCATCATATTGGACAAAAATGTCCGTGTTGAGCATACACATAAAAAAAGTCTGGGTGTGGAACAACAAAACGCATGCTGTGTGACATGGCTCTTATGTTTAAAATGGATTGGGGTGTCTGACTTCCAAATGTGCTTTGTAATAAAGAATTCTGCGGGGAATTTAAATAAGCAGCAAATCGCTTGATGCTTCCAACAAGTTCGACTCAGAGCGAGTGAACAAAACACGCTCGCTGTTATCCAATCTGCACTACACATTGCTTAGTTTTAAATGGTACAACCTGGGCAGGACTTAGGGGGGCGGGGGCCCCTGGGCTTGAGGTTAGTTATGTTTGCTATACCTACACTACAAATGCTCTCAAATAGAACATCATTATGGAGTAACACAAAATACACAAACATATGCTTTGAGGTTAATAAATAGTACAATTAATATGCAACATGTCTAGGCTAAAGTTTAAATGTAATATTAAATATTCATTATAATATAAGAAACAGGATGTGTTCTCTCAGTTGAGAGATCAAAACCCTGAAATAAAGGCATAGCTATGTTATAAAAACAGAAACTTGTTAAATTGCTATTTTTTATTTAAAATCATTTTGATGACATTACTTCCCCACTATGTGTAATGGCAGTAAGACGAGAGAAAGCTCTCAAAACTCATCAGATGATTGCATAATTTATTGGAACATTAATATAGTAATATAGAATCATCCTCTGTAAAAAAATAAATAAAAATGAGGTGTGAACATTTGAGAATTTATCATTATCTTTCTAAATGTGCGCTCTTTGGGGCTAAAGGCTTAATGGAGCTGTTTAGCCATGTGATAAACCAATCACTGCAGACGCAATTCAATACATTTGTCCTTCTTCTCTGTGAAATAATCATAAATGCCAGTTTATGCTGTTTGATTGTGGCGTCGAAGGTCGTAGTTGTAAGCTGTAGCCCAGGCTGGCCCGTTTAGATCTTGCGTGCACAGTGGAAATGCAGCTAATAATTTCTGAATTCTGACTGGCATATAACGAACAAATCAAATGGGCAAAGGCGGGGCCCCCTACAAGGCAGGGCCCATGGGCTGCAGCCCACTCAAGCCCAATGGTAAGTCCGGCCATACCCATGTCCCTTTAGGGGCTCCATACTAGTGATGCAAAGTCCGATTCATTTCTGCGAACCGGTTCTTTTCGGACAGATCGGCTCATTGAACCGGTTAAAAAAGCCGATTCATCGGTTCCTGACGTCATCAAGCAATAACGTCTCTACCATAGACTGTATAAAAACATGGACGAAGTGTCCGTGACGTCACCCGTAGGTGACTGAAGAGTGTTTTTGAAGCTCAACGTGGGCAGAGCGGGCCATTGCCATCTTGGCAGTGCGTCACTCCCAGATAATCGAAAATGGGCAAAGTGGCGAGAGCTGGTTGCTGAAACCATGCCCACCTAGCTCGACGGTGGTGACAGCAGCGGCAATCCATCTGTCACTCAAGTGGCCACGCCCTTAATTATGCAGAACTTCTGTGTGTAAGCTATTGTGCAGCAACTGCCCCATTGTAAAAACAAAATGCACTGCATTATCAAACATTTAGGTGAGATAATTATATATGTTCGAAAAATATAAAAAAAATAAAAATAAAAAAAAAGCCCCCTGCCTCCACCCCTCAAATTAAAAAATACCCCCACAAGAATCACCTAAGAGAGCAATTCCCCCCATTTTCAAAAATGAAATTCAGCCCTGAATGAATGTCTGTAAAAATCCTGATTGGAGCATCACTATAAATAATTCTACATGATAAAAAGAAGGCTTCAAAAAGATCGGTGATCGGTGATCATATTGGCAGATACTGCTTCCTGTGATCGACGATTGGTGATCGGCTCCAAAAATCCGGATTGGAGCACTCTTATTTAAACAGGATCACGGTATGCCGTTTACTTTCAAGTGATGTTTAGAGGCAGGCAAAAATGCCACATTACAACAAAAGTATCTCTAAAACTAATCTGATGGCACAGATGTTGTAAATTCCTTTAACATATGGACGACTTTATCAGGTAGGAAGGCTTCCGTACTCTTATAATGTGGCCTGTATTCAGTAGCAGTGGTTCCTCAACGTTCTGCCTTGATTTCCCCCTCTTCTCCCTCGTTCTTTGAGAGCAGACTGGGTATTAAAGTAGGACGCACCTGAAATAGCCTTGCCAGGTTTGCTGAAAGAGCAGAGCACGGCTGTCCTCATGGGAAAGCTGACAAAGCCCCTGCCCTCTGCTTTTGTTCTCTCACTTTTTACTCTCTTTGTTCTATCCTCACTCCATCCCTCCTTCATACTTTCAATGATGCGACTAAAACAGTCAGCATATGAATTCCAAACTGCTTACAAGGCAACTGTACCAAACATTCACTCTTACTGTACTGCTACAAAGCTGAAACATTAAAAACCCCATCGCATAAGAAATGTGACAGACTTACCCAAAAATTATTCTTGAAATATGGCATCTCCATTTAGAGGGTTCCTAGAGGGTTCTGAAAGAAAGAAAAAGAGGGTTATGGCCCAGATATAATATTTGGAGTTGTTTTTACTTATTCTAACTTATTCTAGGAAAATATCAGAAAAATTGTGAGTTAAATTAATTTTAAAATAGTAAAATGTTTTTATCCTCTCAGTTTGATGTTCATCGACTATAACTAATCTTTATTTTATTTTATGGCCAATAGCTGATAAATTCTATATGGTTTGTCCACATTAAAAAAAATAAAAATAAAAACTAAATTTATTTTAAATCAACGTTATAATGCACATGCAGGTGCTAGTGGCAAGGACTCAAGGCAATTTTAATAAGACCAAACCTACACTGAAGTGCACACACAAACATACTCGCTCTGTTTCAATGTTCTGGCAGAGCAGATGACACTGTCAAAGTGTCTCTTTGTGAATGTAAATGTCAGCCAACTCAGAAATATAAAACCATCACCTCAGCTAATAGCCTGAGCAGCCCACTGAATTCATAATTTTTTTTTGGTTTGAGTCTATTCAGTGAAACCAAATGTAGCATTTGTCCTTAAGGTCTGGGGCTAAACGAAACATGAAAATGCTTTTGAAAGTTTCGAAGTCAGATCAGTTGAACTGAGCTATGTTTCATAATGCGTCTATTCTGCAGCTGTGTATATGGTGGCTGAATGACTCTCTGAGGTAAGACAACAGGTGCAAGGAGCTGAGTCACTACAGAACACTCTTCTGTAATACAGCCTCTCTCACTGCACACACACACACAAACATTTTCATCTTCTTTCCTACCCGCTCCTCATCTTTCCTCACTCTCTTTTGTAAACACATCCTGGCAGTGACCGTTGGCTCTCAGAATGTGACCGTAAGCTCAGGTATTTCCAGTTCAGTGTCTATTGGCAGGTTTGTGTTCCTGATTTCTAATGCGCAAGCAGCCTACAGCTCAATACCAAGGGCTCATAATAAGGATCCTGACATCAGCCAGGTTAGAATCCTTCAGAAACACCTCCTCATTTTTATGGGATTTTGTGCCTGACAGGACAGTGGAGGTAGACAGGAAAGTAGAGGGAGGGAGAAGGGAACGGGATCAGGACACATGCTAGATTGAAACCATAGACTGTATAAAAACATGGACGAAGTGTCCGTGACGTCACCCGTAGGTGACTGAAGAGTGTTTTTGAAGCTCAACGTGGGCAGAGCGGGCCATTGCCATCTTGGCAGTGCGTCACTCCCAGATAATCGAAAATGGGCAAAGTGGCGAGAGCTGGTTGCTGAAACCATGCCCACCTAGCTCGACGGTGGTGACAGCAGCGGCAATCCATCTGTCACTCAAGTGGCCACGCCCTTAATTATGCAGAACTTAAATAATAAATAAATAATTAATTAAATAAATAATTTAAACGGATGAGTTATAAAAAAAATTCACTCCCCTCACAGTTGTCATGAAGGGCAAAATCTCGTCGCATTTCTTTTCTAACAGGGGGAGGTCCAAGATGGCGCCTTGTTAAGACAAAGTTTTCAGAGCTCCTGACAAAACTTTACGGATTTGAAAGTCCAGCAGACATTGTCGACATCAGTATGGATGTCCACGATTATGCTTCTCCTGCTGTAAACGAGCTAGATCTCTGCGCGACTTCACTACCTGTCACTCCTAGCAAGCCACCTGCTCACAAAAAAGGTAAATCTTCAAGTCCAAACGAGCAGGCTGACTCTGCCGCGCCAATTCTCTGAAGATAGAAGGGCTGAAGAAAATGGTAGACTTTGTGTGTGCCGAAGTACAAGATCTAAAGAAGAATGTGAAAGATGTAGATTCCAGGCTTAAAGATCAAGAACGTCTCACAAGCACCTGGGAAGCACGCATTTCTGATCTAGAGAGATACTCTCGCAGGTGGAATTTGAGATTGTTTGGAGTGCCTGAGACTTTCAAGGAAGATATAAGATCCGAGGTCATTCGAATCTGCAGCGAGACATCCCGAGGCCAAGAGCAAGGACCCTGATGTTGTTGACACTGTGCATCGGCTAGGGAGAAGAGATGACAACACAAAACCTCACGCCGTTATCATGCAATTCACCTCACGGGTTATGTGCCTTATGGAAAGCTGCCAAGAAGTCCCAGTTTCTCAAAGATAACAACTTGCGCTTCGCAGAGGATCGGACTTCGCTGGACCAGGAGAGATGGAAGAGCTTGAGGACGAGAGTGAGAGAGGCAA
>NW_015632020.1:89758-90990 GCF_001515625.1 Sinocyclocheilus rhinocerous
TAGGGGTGGGGTTAGGTAAGGGGGATCATTTTGATTGCATGATTGAGAAACACCCTGCAGTTTGAAAACACCCACAAGTCCAGAAACACCCACTTTTGCTCTGCAGAGACCTCAATCTCGAAAAATGGCCTATTACGTAGGAGCGCGTGTGTTCATTGAAGGTGTGGAGATTACTTTGTGAGTTCCATCATGAGGATCGTGTGCTCTTTTCTAAGATTGTGACTGTTAACTGTCACTATTGCATTTGAGCTATCATCGTATTACAGCTGGACCTTTAAATTGATCATTTAAATTGGTCAGTTAAGCTCTGTTCATCTCAGTTTTCTTCTCATCTATCATGACTATGACTTTTTGCCTTTGTTTTGATTCGTGTTAACAGCTGTTAATTGCTGTTTGTTTATCAATGTCGATATCGTTAATTTCTCTTAATGCCAGGGGTCTAAGAAACAATGTGAAGTGCAAAGCCCTCTTTTTGTTTGTTAAAAACCATTGATCAGACTTTTGCGTTTTTCAAGAAACCCATTCCACACAGGACGATGTTAAATTTTAGAGATCCCAGTGGGGCAGTGATGTATGAATGTCGCATGGCACAGAGCGATCACCATTTAAAAAAAATAAGTTTGCTGGTGAGATTCTACACATTGTCAGTGATCCCAAGGGTCATTTTCTCTTGTTAGTGGTTTCACTTGGTCAGACCATCTCAGTTTTATTAAATGTGTATGGGTACAATTCTACTATAGAAAATATCACTTTAATGGACATGATCAGTGAAAATATTCAGTACTGGTTAAATAAATACCCCAATGCTGTTCTTATTTTAGGTGGGGATTTCAATATGGTTTTAAATAGTGATTTAGATAGATTTCCCCCTAGAGCTGCTTCTATAAGTCCAATTCTGAATAATTTCATGTTGCGTTTTTGTGTTGTTGATATATGGAGAGAAATATATCCACAGCAGAGACTCTATACGTGGAGCAGCAAGGACCGTTCTAAGCAGTCCCGAATAGATTACTGGCTTATTTCCCAAAGCCTAGCAAATAGTTGTAAATCAGTCAGCATTCATGCTACACCTCTTACAGATCACAGTGCTGTCTCTCTTAGGGTTTGTCTTTCTGCAACCCTTGATTTCAGCTCATCTCCTTCTTATTGGAAATTGAACAATTCTCTTCTCCTTTTTGAAGATGTTAAGAAGAACATTACATTATTGATTGAGCAGTACTGGAGAAGAGCTT
>NW_015632020.1:95706-117253 GCF_001515625.1 Sinocyclocheilus rhinocerous
AATTACATTTTGCTTTGTGCAAATATAGTACCAGACACTGATATCACACAACATGTAGTTAAGATGTTGACTCCTAAAATAAAGACTCATCACCTATTAACAGTGTTCTTACCTTGAAGGCCACCCATGTTTGTGAACACCCTCCAGAAAGAATGAGAAGGCAGTTGATGCCTTGTTGTTTTCAGCAGCATCAAGGTATAGGATCTATGAAAAAAAGGGGTTCAGGAGAAAGATTTAAATATTTTTTTAATAAAACTTTCATTTTAAATATACATTTTAGAGACCAGTGTTGCAAGCAGTATCATATATATATATATATATATATATATATATATATATAGCCCAGTTTCTCAGACAAGGCTTAAGCCTAGTCCCAGATTAAAATGCATGTTTGACCTCCAGTAATGGTCTAACGGACCCTTTATTAAAGCTACTTAAAAGCTAGTTTAACTAAAGCCTACTGCTGGCTTAATCTAAGCCCTATCTGTGAAACCAGGCATTTAAAGCGGTAGTTCACCCAAAAATTTAAATTTACTCACCATTTACATACCCTCCACTTGTTCCAAACCTATATGAGTTTCTCTCTTCTGCTGAACACCAAAGAAGATATTTTGAATAATGTTGCTAACCAAACAGTTGACAGCAGCCACTGATTTCCATAGTAGCTCATGTAGACCTGTAATTAAAGCTTCTGGGATGTTGACATGATTTGATGCAGTAATTGCCAAATCCAGTTCTTGCTGGAGGTAATCCAAATCTAAAGTCAATGGCTACCATCAACTGTCTGTTTACCTAAAATATCTTCTTTTGCATTCAGCAGAAGAGAGAAACTTATATAGGTTTGGAACAAGTGGAGGGTGAGTAAATTATGGCAGTTTTCATTTTTGTGGGAACTATCCCTTTAAGTTTCAAAACAGAACAAAGTCAGAGCTTGACCAACAGTACCTTTCTTGAGAAACCATCAATCCCACCAAATATCACAATATTGAATCTAAAAAACAAAAATATGAACATAAGACTATGCTGTTTGTTTGCAGTCATTTAGTTTAGGGTATATCTGAAGGCATGTTTAATGTGTGTACATGTGTCATTATGTAAAGAAAAAAGTAAGATTTTCTGTATATGTGTACATGCAAGTGAGTGTAAGAGAGAAAATATTCACGTGATTAGCTTATGGTTGGTGTCCACATGAACTAGGGACAATGGTGCAGGAACAGAGTAACTTCTGCGAGCTATAAAACCAAGCTGAACCATTCTGGCCAAAATTCCAGCTCCATCCACCCGTCGCATAGAGGCCTTCATTCTGTGCCACTGTATCCGGTGCCCTCTAGCCAAAAGTTCACCTTTCATTAGTCTGTAGCCAGCATGTGGCATTCTTATTTTTATTGATCTCACAACATGATCAAGTTCTTCATCTGATATGTTGGAATAGCAGGCTCTGACAGACAGGGTGTGTTCCTTAAATCTTCTGTTTATTGTGCTTCTAGAAACGCCACAGATCCGAGAAAGATGTTCTACAGGGAGAGCAGTATGAAGGAGTTCCTCAAGGTCATCCCTTCTGATATCCAAACGTGGGCGTCCGACGTTTCCCCAAGTGCAGGCTACAATATCAGATGCAGTTGTTGAAGTTTCTTCAGAACTTACATTTACATTAATTATGTTGATTAGCTCCTGTAGACCCATAATTAAAGCTTCTGGGATGTTGACATGATTTGATGCAGTAATTGCCAAATCCAGTTCTTGCTGAGCAGTATCCAGGAGGTAATCCAAATCTAAAGTTTCATTCCGAAAAATCAAGCTAAACTTTGTCAGCATATGCTGTAAAATGTCTTCTTGCACTTGTTCCTGCAGATATAAACAATGCCTAGTAAGCATTAATGTGTAATTAAAATCCAATAAAATCTTAAAAAACAAACAAACAAAAAAAAAACAGCCCCTTTAGGACATTTAAGTCAATATAAGGACTAGCAAACCAGTTTTACCCTATTAAGCTTTAGAATTTATATACCATCATTCAGTGCCTACCTGGAAAAGTGACATTTGTCTTTGGTCCTGACAAGTAGCATTAAAAGAAAAGAAGATTAGGCAAACATATTATTTCTATTTTATATTTATATCTATACACACACTGTATCTTGGTATACATAAAAAGTTTTTAAACAATAAATCAATAAAACTTTATCAAGTTTTTAAACAATAAATGTGTCAAATATAGCCAGACCTGTTGCACACTGTACATGAATAAAACTTTTATCGATGTTATTGATTACTTTATTAACACGAACTTACTTCAAGCTGCCTTGAGGGACAAGCTGAGGAGGAAGATGATGCCGCTCCGTGTCTCTCCTGAGAGCTCATCTTTACAGACTAAGAGACGACCGAAGGTCAAATATTATTTACATACTTAATAATATAAACAAAAGCACGACGTATTGCACACAAATCACCGCGACAGCTTTCCAATATGCGCGCCACTGAGTGACGTCTGTACTTCCAGGTCAGAGAGCAGCTGTCCATCAAAAGCTCTCTAGCCAATCAGAGTAGATCGCTGTTAAGCCCGCCCCCACGAGAGGTTTGTGTCAAAACAGTAAACGAAAATTTGCGAAGCGTAAACGAAATCTGTGGCAACGCATTCAAAATCCACGATTTGCGAAAACGAATCTTTGAAGATCATTAACAAAGAATGAAGCATATTTGAAGAGCATGTTCAATTTGTGGACTGAGTTCATTTTTTCATTTTCATTGTGTTTTTCTTCTTTTGTAATGGCATATTTTTGATAGTTTCTGGAAAAGTTACGTTCAGTTTTATAAAGTTACGTTCATTTTTATTGACACAAATGTAATCCCATACTACTTCGGCTGTGCGTCCTGCGTCATCAACCCGAAACTGAAGTTCAATTCAGTTAGATTTGTGAACCGGCTCAACCGGTTACTTCCTGAAAACCGGCTCAAAAGAACAATTCGTTCAAGAACCGAACATCACTACTCCGTACATTGTAGCAGCAGTTGAATTACTCATTACAAAACGGTATTTGTGCAACATATTTTTTTGCATATCCGATAAGGTAAAATAAATAGCCAAGAGTAAATTAATTAATTAATTTTTTTCATTGTGAGATTTGTTGTTTTCCCTCACACCAGTGATGCACTGATGACTGTATCTATCCGATATTGAATGCAGCGTGTGTAGTTGCCAATCGTTAAATATGCTCGGCTGCGTTTCCCAAAAGCATCGACCATTGGTGGCAATGGTTCTACGATCTACTTATAGCTAAGGATTAAGATGCTTTTGGGAAACGCAGTCCTGGTTACTATTTCTTGCTTGCATTCACATTCAGATTGATTTTTGCTGCCTGTGCGTGGGTGGATTTCTGCAAACATTTTTTCCCTACAAACATACTCAAAAAGGTTTAAAAATAAATCTGCTTCTTTTTGCTATATAAGCAAAATAACACAGGAGTACCCTACTAGCCTATATGAGTATTGTGTTCACAAATGGCAAAAATGAAGATAAAATATTAGCCTAAACCCTTGATGAAGTGGTTAAGTAGGCCTATGTAATAGCTTACTGAAAATTGTGAAACAGTATAATTTTATGTGGTGACAAACGCTGCCTATTCATAATTTGTCCCATACATGCCGCTGCTTTATTCATGCGATTCACGCGAAAATTCAAGTAGCCTTCTGCGTTGCTCCAAGAAAAAAAAAATATTTCCCTAAAGCAGGCCTTTATCCCACTTGTACCAGTATGTCGTCCAGCATTTATTAAATAAATACTGTCACTTAATAAGCAAAATAAAATAATTCTTGCGCTATGATTTAAGTAACTACCGTATTTTAACGTGTTAAACATATATATTTGTTTGGATTTGAGTCTTACCTGAAATGGACGCCATTAGCCTACGTGTTTGTAACCAAATCGAAAGAGAAAGTTAGGTAGAAAAGTTGTAGAAGAGAACACACCTGTATGTGTCGCGTGGATGTGCACTCTATTCTCCGCCCTCACAATTAGACCTACTTCCAAAAGCAGTTTTCTTTTGTATTTCGCCCTCTTCTAATTTAGTGTTTTAAAACTTTCTTCATGTTTAAACGTTCACTCATGTAATCGGTCAAATCTGATCGCACAGATCACGAACTTCTAACTTCTATTTATTTCTGTCATCTGGTTTTGAAACACATGCTTTCCAAACCAGCACGTTATGATATGAGATTAACTGGTTTACTTGCGTTGTTTTACTATTTAAACAGAAACTTTTAATCCATCACACCACAGCTATTTGTGGTGCTAGGAGCAGTTTATGGAGCTAGTATAAATCAAACACATTCAAATGCCCATGTTAGCCTGCTGCACATACTTTGAAGTCTAAATTGACAGTTTATGACTTTTTTGAATAAATTTGCGTTGAAGGCAACTGGAGACGTTAAAAGAGCAGAATTAAATTTACTGATACTGAGTGCAAAAACTAATAAGTCGACATGCGGAAATAGCGGATGTGTAAATGTAATATCATGGTGTGAAAGTGTCACAGTCAGCAGCTGGTATGCCCTTGATAGCCACCAGAGGGCACTATTCTGAACTATTGTTTATTTGCATTGGACTCCAACTCCCCTCACCCTTTGCCTGAACTATTAATGGGGTCATATGATGCAATTTCAAGTTTTCCTTTCTCTTTGGAGTGTTACAAGCTGTTTGTGAATAGATAAGATCGCTAAAGTTGCAAAGACTTAAGTCTCAATTTGTGAAAGCGAAACTACTTTGTTTGGTCCTCCAAAAAAGGACACGACTAGAAATCAGTGGTTAAGTTGTATGTACAACACTGTTTTTCACGGGAACCGAATAGCAATCGCGCTCGGATCCGCGTCAAAACAAACGGTCCGAGATCGCCTGAACGAGGTGGTCTCGGCTCGATTGAAAACGAACTCTGGAACGGTTTGGTTATAGTGAGAAAGCAATCTGATCCAGCGGACCAACAAACCAGGCTATATCACAATTTATGATGGGTAATTACGTAAGTTCCGTGAAAAACATTAGCTTTGTTGTTTTGCTAATACCTCAAAATGAACCTGTGAATGTCTGTGGGTGAGGACGTCTTCGCCATTCAAAATCAAAGCATACTTTATTTTATAATGCCGTCTTATTGCTCTTCCTTGTAGGTGCATTTTAAAAATGTTTTCCCGATCAATCCTGGACTCCTGCTCAAAATAATAAATTATTATAAGAACGCGCCCATCACTACTTGGATCTTTCATAAAGTCTGTGAGTGCTTCGTGACAGAATTCCTCCACCAGTACAACAGATCCAGCAGCTAGGCTGGGATTATCAGCCTTGGACCATGGGCATTCAAATTCTTCCTCCGGCTTCTAAGAAGGAGAGAAAGGCATGACTCCGGATGTTGGCGGCACTGTGTCAACAGGGAATGGGAGTAGGAGGCCTTGCTCAGACTTTTTGGACCTTTGCGGTAGGAATGGAACTTTGTAACTCTGATTTAAAGAGGATCTTTAATGATTGCCTAGATAACCCCTTGCCTCCTTGGGAGATGGAGGAGCTTAAGACTCTCGACTTTTGGGATTTCATTGATTATCTCTGTTACCACAATTTAGTAATATCATGTCGGTCTGAGCCCACTGCAGCGCCCCCGGAGATGCCCGAGCCCGCTCCAGTTGATAGTGAGTCTTCATTATGTCAGTCTCGCAAGCGAAGGTCGAGAAGGAGGAGGGCAGCAAAGTCTACCCCAGTGGTCTCAAGTCTGGTGGTCCTGGAGGACCTGATTCTGGTGGTCTCAAGTCTGGTGGTCCTAGAGGACCTGACTCCGGTGGTCCTGGAGGACCCAACTCTGGTGGTCTCAAGTCTGGTGGTCCTGGAGGACCTGACTCTGGAGGTCTCAAGTCTGGTGGTCCTGGCAGTCCGGGAGCCCTCAGAGTCCACTCATGAACCCGGTCCAGTCCGGGAGCCCTCAGAGTCTGCTCCAGTCTACGAGTTCACTCCTGAGCCTGCACCAGTCTATGAGTCCGCTCCAGACCCCACTCAAGTCTATGAGTTCATTCCAGAGTTCTCTTCAGTCTACGAGTCCACTCAAGTCTACGAGTTCACTCCAGAGCTCGTTCCAGTCCAGGAGTTTGCTCCTGAGCCTGCTCCAGTTCCTCCTGGGGTGGCGGCTTGCTAAGGGGTTCATCTGCCTTGTCAGCTCCGCTAAGGTATTCATCAGCTCTGTCTTTGCTGCCTGCCAAGCTCCTGGCTCTGCCCTGGTCGCCTGCTGGGGTTGCTGTTCGACCGGAGCCTCGCTGGTCTGTCTCTGTGTTTGCTGGTGACCGGTCTGTTTTCACCCTGTGCTTTTTGCTCTTGTTTCATATGGATTACGACTGTGGATTACTTTATAAAATTTTTTGATCTTTCATAGAGACTTTTTCATGACATAAAGAGTTTCTGAGATGTCAGGTAAGAGAGAAAAGCTGTGGGGAAAAAAGAAAAGCTTTGATTAATTGTTGATTTCAACAGTTGATTTTATATAGTTGCTGTATGTTAAACTATGACAATGAATCATGTGTGTAAGTTTGTATCAATGCTCAGTGTGAATGTATTGTTCTGTTCCAGTGATGTGCTGCAGCTCAACTTTGAAGGGAAAATATTTTGTTTGTTAGGGTTGTTTAGGAATTTGAACAGTCTCCAAGAGAATCAACAGCTGCCCAGATGAGAAATGCCCTCACCAGATTTATGATTCACCTGCAACCCTTATGATAGTTACTTACGAACTGAACTTAGTGTCTCCAAGACACCGTCTTTAAATAACCACACTGCGTAAAGAAAAGAACATCGTGTTTAGATGCTGCTAGAATTGTCAGTACTATTAACCTATCAGAACCTGTAACAAAAAACCTGAGAATGTGCTTAAATTATAATGTGCTTTACTGTGTGTGTGAGCCTTTGATGATCCAACGGTAGCTGCACGGATCTCAGGCTGCCTAGCGGACATCTCGGCATGTATGAAAGAACATCACCTACAGCTCAACCTGACAAAGACTGAGCTTCTTGTCTTCCCTGCCACTCTCAACTCAACAGCATGACTTCACTGTCCAGCTAGGTTCTTCTACAATTACCCCATCAACTTCAGTCAGAAATCTTGGTGTAATCTTTGATGACCAGCTGACTTTCAAAGACCACATTGCAAAAACTGCTCGATCTTGCAGGTTTGCATTGCACAACATCAGAAAGATCAGGCCCTTTCTAACGGAGCATGCTGCACAACTTCTTGTCCAGGCCCTTGTCATTTCTAGGCTGGACTACTGCAATTCTCTTCTAGCTGGACATCCATCATGCAAAATCAAACCTTTACAAATGATTCAGAATGCAGCGGCACGACTGGTCTTCAACAAGCCCAAAAGAGCCCATGTTACAAGTGACGTCTCGTGGTGCCATCACAGAGAGGCACAAAATCACTTTCCAGAACATTCTCGTTCACCGTTCCTGGCTGGTGGAATGATCTTCCAACCCCTATCCAGAATGCTGATTCCCTGACAATTTTCAAGCGACAGCTAAAAACTCGACTCTTTCGTCACTATCTGACTTCATCCTAAAAAAGAAAAAAAAATCTTTTTCTCTTTTCTTTAATCTTTCCCCATCTAGCTTGTACTTATTTGAACAATGCTTGAAACTTGGTTTTACGAGCACTTTCTGTGTCTATTTGCCTTTTTAAGATGAATTGCGTGATGTATTCCCAAAATTGTAAGTCACTTTGGATAAAAGCATCTGCTAAATGAATAAATGTAAATGTAAATCTTGGAACTTGCGTATAAATCCATTGTTAAAAGTGTTTTAACCTTTCATCTTTCTGCCTGGTATGAGCATCTAAATTGCAGACTCAAGAACAAACTTTCCAGAATTGTATCCATGGCAAATAAAATAATTGGTAGGCCTCAGAGCCAATTAATACAACTTTATGTAGAAATGACAAAGGCGGCGAAGTTCTACGTTCTTCTAGATTTATGGTCTATATTAGTTTACAAATTCTCAGTCACTAAGATAAAAGGCTGTTAAATAATAGTTCATTGTTGAAAGGTTTTTTGCTGCTATATATAGTTGGTAACATCTGATTTTGTGGTCAGTGTGTCACTTCCTGATGAAAGTCATATAGAGACCTAAAGTCTTCACTTAATGTTTATCAGATGAGTTTGAACTCCAGAAGGGTCATCAAGATAATCAACCCAACATATAATACAATAATTGTTCAAAATGTCCATCAGCATGTGGGTTTTCATTGTGTTTTTCATCGGTATGGAGGGTAAGATAAATCTTTAAAACATTTTTTTTCTGTTTTGTTTTAGTGGTTGTGGTCACTGATCAAGGGACTTGCTGGAAAATGTCAACAGTTTAGTCAATTCATGCGGCATACAAGTCTTGTACTTCTCAAGTTTCTAACATGACAGTGTTTCTGAAAATGTTCTGCGATCTGTACACAATAAGTTACGATAGATACTGAAAAACATGTTCTAAAGCCTCAAAATAGAAATATTAAGACAACCTTATTATGAGGATGACAAATGTAAACTTGATTTGTCCTTTTCAGTTTTATATATAGAAATTTTGTCACTAATTTATAGGTCATTCTGCACAGCAGCATAAAGAACATTTACAAATATTATAAATGCCTAACTTATTTGGAAAGGGGACCACTTCCTGCCACATTATTTTATGTTTCCTTTGTACCTTTTTGTATACCATGCTTTAAACTTTACATCAGCATTATTATAGTTTTTTTAATTTAGTTTTATTTACATTTTATTTTTAATATGACATTTTGGTTGTGTTTTTTGTTCTGTTAATGTCCTTTTTTTCAGTGTTTTCTAGTGTCCTCTGTTTTTGCCTTTCAGTATATTTAGTTTGTATATAGTTTTAGAATTTTAAAGTTTAAAGAATGGATATTATGTAAATATAAGTTATAAATTCATTAAATTTCTTTATAAATTCATTACATCTCAGAACCATAATTATCGTTAACTAGTGACATTTTGTCATGTGTAATTAAGGCTGTGCATCAAAAAAATAATTTGTGTTAATTTATTTTATTATATAGTTTTGAAACCATAAAAATAATTAAATTCCAAGTTTGTTGCAAATATGGTTCTAAACAAGGACTGGAACTGCTGGATCTCTGATGTTAATTGTATCTGAGTTCATAGGGCGTGTAAAAACTTGGTGGCATGCCTGATTAAAACAAACAAAGGGACAAACACCAACCCTTTGCTCTCCTTTATTTCATTTAGTTCTGGATGCTTGAAGTCTTGAGTAGTTCACATGACATGAAGTTGAAGGATGGAACAGACTAATTCACAGATCCACTCATACTAACAATTAATCAAATATATAAACAATATATGTTCTCTCAATTCAAAATAATTAAATATCCAATCCAAATACATAAAACCATACAAATGACAAATCAGACTAACTTAAAGGGATAGTTCACCCAAAAATGAAAATGTGATGTTTATCTGACCTACATCTTGGATGCCCTGGGGGTAAGCAGATAAACATCACATTTTCATTTTTGGGTGAACTATCCCTTTAACACATCATAAGGGAAGGATTCAAAGGACATGGTTTGGTGTTCATTTACACACTCCACACCTCATCACTGCAAAGGAAACAGAGGAAGGAAGGAAGTGAGGCCAGGGTGGTCTACGGGTAAGGTAGTGTGCTAGATTTGGTAGTTTAGTTTGTTTGTGGGAGATGTAGAGTACAAAGAAAAATAAGAGAAAATTCCATGTTTATTGAGGTGGGCTCCAGGAAACTTTCTCAAATTCAAGTTGAAAATGAATTTCTTCAAAATCTCAATTAAAGCTCTCTGAACAAATTACTTTTAGCTACATTTTTAGCTTTTATTTAATTTAATCTTTCCTTTTTTAACAATTGCTCGGACATATTTCTCGATATTTAGCGCCTCACTCCTCACACAGTTCTCCTTAGCAAGTTCCATCTTGGCACAGCAGTTAATTTCATATTCAAAATCCACTAAAACTTCCAAAACACTTCATATGTGTCTCAAATTAACCCAATACACTAGCAAAAACTTCTCAGGATTTCTGGGAGACGTGTGTGTCGCGTTCTATAACGTTCCGCCTGGAAACAAAGATGCCGTGACGCCAAACCCCCTCACGAAAGAAGAAAGCCGTCGTGTTTACAACTGTGACGACGAGCACTTATCAGTATCAACTAAACGCTGGAGTTTCAAAAGTATGTGAAATGTTTAAAGTTCGCGGCACAGAATCTTTAAAATACGTCTGAGAGTTTTACACACCGGTCTGTTATTGTGGCGACATTTCCACGCCCCGAAACGTGACGCTGAAACGAAACGAACTGTGATTGGTTGTTTGACATGGCCTCATGGGCGGGCCTTGGCCAATGAAAGCTGCCATGGATTCCAGACCTTCAGCCATCAACAAACTTAACCACACCTAAAAACTTTCAAAAAAAAATCTTCACACAATTTTTGTCTCTACAAAACAAGAATGACAGCTCTCTACTGTTTAGAATTCACTGCAGTATGTTACATAGTCCAAGTTTACATTACAGTACAAAATTATTCCTTAGTTTTCCATATTGTTGCAACTTGCATAGATTGTAATAAAATTGAGAGACTATCATGTGTAGGTGTTACGGGACTGACGAGACATGCAGATCCATGTGCAAGCTTTATTTAAAGCAGAGAGGTCAGAAACACAGGCAGGGTCGAACAATGGCAAACAGGTATATGGCGGACAAGACACAAGAATAATCCTAGGGCTAGCGAAGGTCAACGAACGGCGAACAGAATCCAGTAATGAATGATGGGATATGTAGTCCGGGGTGATATGCAACAGTGTAGTGCGAGAGTCAATGAAGTGGAAAGGGTGACCTCTGATGGCTAGCAGACGGAAGTTCATGGACCGGATACGTAACAGTAGGTGTTCCACTACATCTTATAATTTTGATATAATTTAACTCTTACATTTGAAATATTTTTCAATATTAGAAATATACCAAATTTCTGTCTTATTCAGTTTTATATTGTGTTAGGTTTTGATCTTAAGTTTAAGAGTTGTGAAAAGAGCATGAGAAAGTGCAAACTGGCCTGTAGGTTCATCAAGTTTTGGCTTTGAGTGAGAAAACAATTCATGTAATTTGACAGATGTAGTCGCTGAATGTATTTTGTGTCAAAGCAATGATGAATGATCCAGAGTTTAGCACAGATAGACTGATGCTGTGCTCACTGTGTAGAAAAAGTGGCCTAAATATTGAGAAAGGGGTCTGCCAGCGATTGTTATAAAAATGCATAAAATGTCTCTACATACAGAATGCATGACTGTACAGTCATTTTTATACACCATGTAAAATTATATTTAATTATGCAACAATAAAGTTTCAAAAATCATTGTCATTACCTCACTATATTGTATGTTTAACTAGAAAGAAATCTAGAAAAATGTTAAAAATCAATTGTTATTATTCCTCAGTGTTCATCTGTCATTGTAAATCAATTAACAAATGTCAGTTTAACAGGTATTTTATGCATACAGGAAAAAAAAATACTACAGAAATAGTACAAGTAATATGGTAGTATGCTATTCTGCACATGGGTAGTTGAGATCTGTATATTTTCTAGCACTAAATGTCACTCATATCTAACCAGTTTTAATATTCTTTCAGATCTTGTGAATGGCGAGTGGGATGAGTTAAAGACTGTGATGGAGGGAGATGTTCTCACTCTACAAACAAGAGACACTGAGAGTCTCAGTGAAGTAACATGGCTGTTTAAACGAGGTGATCAAACTGTTCGTATCGCACAGATGTATCAGGGTTATGAACCCTTTTATGAAGAAACACTAACCGGCAGAGTGAAAATGAACCCAAAGACTGGAGCTCTGACCATCTGGAACATCAGCAGCAGCGAATCTGGACTTTATCAAGTTTCTCTCCACAGTGGATCTGTCTCAGAGAAAAGGTTCAGAGTGGATGTTTACAGTAAGTTTTAGCTTCATAAGAAACAGAAAAAAACTATCAGCAATATTCAGGAAAATGAGGGAATGTCTGTTTGGCAATATTGTCTCTTCAATTTAATTGGACAGCAATACATTCATTCATGTCTGGAAAAATGTTTTCAGCATCATTAGTACTTTTTGTCATGAGGGCCTGGGCATGAAGTGTGCCAAGTTTCATGTGAGTCAAGCCAACAGCCTAGAAGGAGTTTGAAAAGCTGATTTAAAAAATAAAAAGTTCAAAACAGCTGGAAAATGTCCATGAGAGAAATGAAAAGTGGAGACATATTGTAGAGCATGAAGCAAGGATTCTACCACCTTCAGGTCTTGAACCCCTAAATATTGTCCCAGTTTTTTAATTCATAGATAAGTGAGATTTTAATGATATTTTGATCACTGAACTTGGAAATGTCCCTGTTTCCATTTCATAAAACTGGTCACCTTACTCTAAAGTCACAAAAAAAAAAAAAATACAGTTCATTTAATACATTCAAGACAACAGCGAAAACAAAGTAGATTTGTATACAGCATATCTATGCAATAATTAGTTCAGAAGCCACTATTAGATCTGAGTCAGTTATCATTTCATTGTTCATTATATTGTATCAGCAGTCACTGGCAAACATTCATACATCGTTCATCTTGCATTTTTGTTTTTCCTGCAAATTCCACCTCAAAGTGTCTTCTTTTCTTAAAGGGCCTGTTTCTGTGCCTGTCATCAGGTCTCTTGTTAGTGTAAACCAAACTCAAGGTGAGTCAACAGATTCCCTATCAAACCCAAATACAATATATTAGACTACCTCCCTGTCTAATGAAAAATGTAAAAACATTATTTACAAAAGAAATGGCACCCACGCCCTACAGCTTCCACATATGGACAAAAAAATATGACAGAAAACAAAAAGGTTTTCTCAAAATTAACCTCACAAAACAAATCTCTTTCCAGGTACTTTAAAGCAGCCACAGTCAATAGAGGAGTTCTGCTCTGTGTTGTGTTCTGTGAAAAATGATCGAGGCATGTTCATCTCGTGGTATAAAGGAGGAGAAATGCTGAAACAGACCAGCAATCCTGATCTCAGCATCAACCTCAGTTTAGCATTAGAGCTTCATTATAATGATCCAGAGACCTACAGCTGCACGGCTGTGAATCCAGTGAACAACAAAACTGTCCATCTTCACATGAATGAGATCTGTTTGGGACGGGAAGGTACGAGAACTCAAACTACTTTTACCACAGAACTCTCTTCCTGCCACAATGACCAAAGCCACTGAATGACAGAACTGTTTACGAATAACTTTATATCTATATGATTTCTCTTCTCTTTCAGATTGTCTGGATCACTGTGGCGTCACTGAGGCTCTGATTCGTCTGGTTCTGTCTGGTCTGCTGGGAATCACCACTGTTGTATTTCTGGTTGAGCATCTGAGGTTCTGCTCATCTCAGAGAAGAGCTGCTTTTGCTTGATGATGATGGTACTTTCATTAAACGTCACATTGGCCAAAAACATGATGGTGATGGAAGGCTACGAGAACTGTTGGCAATGAGGCTGAAAGTATAAACTGAGGGCACCATTTGGGACAGGGCTATAAAGTATTAGCATTTTGACACTGAAGTTCATGTTCAGGGAGAAAGATCTGAAAACAGATCACCTATTACTGACACCCTTAAAAATATATATATATATAAAAAAGGGATGTTTGTCCCCTTCTAAATATGAAATATGGAAACTGCCTATATTTATCCACTCATTACAGAGCAGAACACAATGCTGACATTTTCTATGCCTGCTTCAAAAATCAAAGAAATTTCCTATTGAGTGGACACTGACACAAAAAAAACAACTTTCAGGTGTCGATTTGTCTTCTCTAAAACCAAAAATCGGTTAATAAAACTGTATTTTCTCTGGTATACTAAAAGTATTTTATCAGCCTGAGAGTTTGACAGAGGAAGCGAAGTACGAGCAGAAAGCTGAAGACTAAGTCATGATGACATGACGAATAATCTTAAGTGACTTTAGTTGACTTCGTCTGACCAGCACAAATACAGCAAGTGTTGTTATCATCGAAACTGCTTCATATATTCCCACTTATCTCACATTTAAGACATTCTACAAACCCAACAATCATAAGATCAAACAACAATAGCAAGCATTGCAAGAGCAAGGAAAATTATTTTTTAGAATGTAATAAAAACGAATACAAAGATTGTTATTATTATTTATTATTATTATTATAAATATGCATCAAACTTAATAACTAAACTTCATTCAAATAATAACAATTATATATTTATATTTATATTCATAACATTATTATTATTATTATTATTATTATTATAAGGATACTACATCAAGCTTTCATATAAATAATAATTATTTACATATATAACAACATCTTTATTATCATTATTATCATCATCATTATTATTATTATTATTATTATTATTGATTAATTTAAGTGCATCTGGATGGGTGCTGTCAAGGTCTTCTGGTTTCTTCTCTACCAAGCAGTGTTCCTCAGAGGATGCGTCTGTGTCGCGTTCATCTGCTGATTATAAGAAAAAGAGAGTTTTGCACTATTAGTACTTATGTCAGTAAAGTGACAAATTTGTACAGGGCTATTAAAGTTAGGTTATTATTAACTACATGGAAATAAACAAACAATATATTTATTTCAATGGCCACCTTTTTTATAATCTTTTACAATTATATGTAATATCGGTCTTGCTCAACAAATATTGATAATCAATTTGAGCATAATTCAGAAAAAAAAAAATTACAGTGATCGACAACTTTACCAAAAATACATAAAAATGCAATTCATACAGAATGCATCTCTGTGAAGATTATTTTTGAATTACAATTAATTTTGACACTTTTTAAAAGGGCTAGAAAAACAGTGTAATTATCCCACAATTCTAATAAAGAAAATGTCGACATTGCAAATCTCAAAAGGCAAATCTGTCAAAAACCTTAATGTTTTAATATTGTCTTTTAAAAACACTCAAATAATGAAACTGTTTTGGATTAAATATTTGAAAAACTAAAGCACCGACCCTTATGACTGTCTGTCAGTGTCAGAAAGTTTCCTAAAAATATCTGATACATTTAAGGTCTAGTTTGCCACATGTTGTAAATTGTTAAATCCCAATTAAAATAATGTTTTTTGATCATGATACAAAACCCAAGGACATCAAGTCTAGTGGACTGACCTCCAGTGATGCTTGATTGACTGTCCGCCACTTCTGAATCCACTGTGCAGTCAAGGAAATCAAGTTTCTTCCAGTTTTTCTGTAGAGGGATGAGATTTAAATCACACTAAACTGCACTGTAAAAATATATGATCACTGCTGTTAATAAGTGTTATAAAAACAGACCTGTTGCTACATTTTTGTGTGATAATACTTACCTTTTTACATAAGTATACGCTGACAACAGTGACCACTATGATTAACACTGCGAAGACCCCTATGATGACAACTGTGTTGAAATCTTGTGGTGGGCTGACTTTGATGGACGGGTCACCAGAAGACTCTAAAATTATTTTTGATGAGAGAAAAAAAAAAAAAAAAGATTTCAAAGTAAGTTTTGTTGTTGCTTTTTTTTTTTTATTATGTCACATTCACCCATCATGCCCAAATAAAGTTATAATATCAATAAATTTTCACAGCACTCAAGATTACTAACCGGTGAATACAACGTTGAACGTTTCCTTGATCGTGTAGTTCCCGATCACTTCGACAATGTGTGCTCCTGCGTCAGCGGCACTGGCATCAAGAATGATTACAGAAGCATTCTCTGATCCAAGCTGGAGTGAGAATCTGTCGTTGTCGATGGCGGGGCACCCCATCTTCTTCTCTTTGATAGAACAGTAGCGGAAGATGGGAACTTGTGTGCCGTTTTCGTAACGACTCCGCAGCGTCACTCGGTTGACATCCCCCATTTCAGGCGTTTTGACTGGTAGGGTGGCGTTTTCTCCCCTTTTTACAACCACTGTCATGTCGCTCACGGCACCTGATAAAATACATATTTTATTGCTTAGTGACGTATTTACACCTTTAAAAAAAAAAAAAAAAAAAAACACGTCTCACTAGATTTTGCACTCGCGAAATTTCTACGGACGTAATAAATTGTAACGCTCTCTGGCGTCTTTTTAAAGAACAGTTTATAACAGATGATAAATATATCCTAAATGTAAAAATATGTTATCTACTTCACCTTACTGCAACACTCCAATCGTGCATATTTAAAGTTTGCGCTTTTAATTCAGCACGCCGAACTTCTTCTTTATTTTTAACCCGCCGAACTTCTATTAGTCACACCGTCTTTAGTGCGTGATACCAATTCACAGGGCAGTGCTGAAATTTAGAACACACGATATTATTTTCCAAGCTTGCGTTTCCGGTTTCCGGCATTCGCATGCGTTGTGTGACCGGAACTTCGCAGAGATCAACACGGAGAGCTAAACGCTAGAATGCTTTACTTACCGGTGAGGGCAAGACAGGTTATGAGCGTGAAGAAGCGGCGTATTTTCATGAGTTTTGCTCGGTTCGTCTCTTGATGTAGTAGTAAAAATCTTTTATTAGTGGCTACGTGCGATTCTATTGTCACTGAAGCTCCAAACTGTGGCAAAACAGACAGGTGTATTAGTAGGCTAGCAGCTAGCTAAAACGGAGCGGGGCGAGTAACAAAACCGCTTTAAGTCAAACATCGGATACGACATTTTATACCGTATGTGTACTTTCATAAGGCCTAACTATAGTTTCAGCGTCTCGCTGAAGTATGCCTAAACTGTAGTTTACCTTTTCATAAGTTATGCACGTTTTGTGTTGTCGTCCATGACATTCCCTTTGTGTAACATTAGGCTACAGCAGCGCAACCTTCAACTATTGTCTACACTGATTTCAGTTGGATTGATGTTATACACACGTTACCCTTCAAAAGGTAATATTTCTACTAAAAGATAAGATCAAGATACTTTGTTCAATAAGGCATTTATCAAAATAGTACCGCGAGAGCAGATGGCTCCTTAAGTTTTCGAATCGCTCTCGCGATACTTTGTCAAACGCCGGACTGTCTGCGCAGCGCCGCTTTAAGTCGCACACCGTCAGTCTTCAGTGTCACCTGATCCTTCAGAAATCATTCTAATATGATTTGCTGCTCAGAAAACATTTTTATTGTTATCATTATGACAGCTGAAAATAGTTGCGCTGCTTAATGAAAGTGGAAACCGTGTTAGAAATGATTCATCATGATTAGTTTTCATGATTCACAGGAAGCTTGAAGAACAGTATTTATTTGAAATAGAAATCTTTTGACCAATTTAATTAATTATTGTGGAGTAAAAGTATTAGCTAATTTCTTTGCAAAGTTAAATTTAATTTAAAAAAAAATGTGATTTCAGACTTTGAATGATATTTTAATGGAATGCAATTCCATTAGAGACTGCTAGATAACTGTTCTTGGCAAGTCCAAGGCCCATCTTTTTCTACAAATATAAAAAAAATGGCATTACCGTCTCACACAATATCATATGTTCACTTAATTTCACATTATACCAATATTCAGTAATCAAAGACAAATCAAGGCCATAGTCCCATCTTTATTCCAGGACATGTGAGAGAGTAAGATGGGGAAGATAGCATGTGCAGGATGATGATGCATCAGCTGCAACTGAGCTTTATAGAACATAGATTTTACATTGTTTCATAACAGCTAAATTTAACTTTTACAGAATGTATGAATACTGATATTTTTAAAATGTTATTAATGTAAAATACTAAATCAACTATTCTATTTATAATTTTATTTCGACAATTTAGTTGAATAATTGAATAACCAGTAACAAAGCAGAATCCCAGTAGAAGAGACTCATCTGAAAGGTATAATTATTCTATGACTTGCATACAGGCATATGAATATTTACATATTTAATTACTCATTTTAATTGATGTCATAATAGCAACCCTATGAATGCAAACTTAATGTTTTTCCTCAATTAGGCTAACTTAAAGGTTTTAGTGAAAGTGAAGATGTGCATCTAATTCATGGAAATATTAAATAACCCTCCATTTCATCTTTTTACTTAAAAAAAAATAAATAAATAGAACATTTACACCACAAATCTAAAAATATTGATGTCCACAAATCCCTCATTAACAGATACAAAAAAAAACTCGACTGACTCGAGTTTCGACTGACTAAATTTCACAGATGTTGATATTCAGATACAACGACAAAATTAAAAATAGCACAGCCATTTATCAAAAGTGCTGAGATCCTGTGCCATCTATGGTCAGAAAGAAAATTAGTGTCCAGGGGGTGGGGGTCATCATGTTCAAACTAGCTAAAAAAAATAAAAACTCAGGGCTCAACATAAGGACCGCTAGACTGGTTGGGCCAGTAGATCAGATATTTACTTGCCTTTCTAAAACATTAAGTTCCCCCGCCTAAAAAAATAAAAGTTATTGCATTTTGACAAATAACATATTGGTGGATCTTCTCCTAATATTAAAACCATGTGGGTCATCCTGGAATGGCCTATTCAACAAGTAAAAATAATGTGGGTCCATCGACTTGGAAAAAAATAATTTATATAAATAATTCTCCCAACCTTTAGACTGATTTCATGGAGTTTGTTCATGGTCCTGTTTGCCCTTTTTGATTATATTCCAGGTTTCAGATCCATAGGAGGTATTACTTACCACAGAAATCCTATGACATGTGCTTGGTTTGTATTGATCAATATTCCTATACAGCAGTAATAGTAGACACTTGTGTATGTAAAGCTTAGTCATTTTTCACTTTTTTTTTAACATGGCCCATGTATATTATATTTATATACAGGTGTTTTGTTAATGTCATTTTGTGTCATGCATTTACTAAATATGTGAATAAAACTTTAACACAGAATCAGTTGCTCTCTTTATTCAGCAAAATGCAACTACTCCCATGAGTAACTTCTGTTTGACATGAAAATGTACAAATTACTGAATGGTCTATTTTAGCCATTTGTTATTAAAATGTAAAACATTTACTTATTATAAGTGTGTAGAATAGAACTAAAACATTGTGAAAGCACTGCAAGGTTGCTGATTTCACAACTTGAACACATTTGAGTCAAAATGATTTCAATCTGAATCACAGTGCATCACATGGTTAAATATTAACCTCAGGCAAATCATTACATCAATCATGAACCACGACACAATCTACAGTTTAAATAAACATGGCAGAAAAGAGAAACATTACTGTAGTACGGACCAGTTTTATTTGTTTTTCCTACAACATCTACATTGCTTTCTCTTGCTGCTACAGTCATGTATATTTACGTATATAACCGAACCATTTGATGGTCAGCCCCGCCTCCTCACTAAGATGAAAGTTTGTCTTTTCCTGGCTCAGAGTTGCTCTCAGATTGGTCCTGAATCACTCTTAAGCTGAGATTCCTAGTTAGAAAATGTTAAGCTAAATTAGGAGCTCTCTGAGACGATTCTTAGAAGCTTTAAGAATACAGACCCAGATTTCAGTTGGTTATTAAATCACATTGGGCTGTCTTAGAATGCAATATACGAATTCAGGTGACGCAGTCCTCTGGTCCGAAATCAGTGTTTTTGTTGTGACTTAATTTTATAATGCGTGTAGTTTCAAACGTTGAACAATTAGACTGAAACCAGTGCCATCTTGACCTACGTGATTTGTGAATTTTTTCACAACAATATCTTGTCCATCAACCCCTAAGTCCACTAATCAGGAATGTGAAAAATAGGCGTTCCATGTTTATTGGCTATTTCCCATAGATGCGGAGCCGGGACCATACTAAACCACTTTTTTAGATGAAGCCATCGTTTTTCATCATGTTTTAGCGTTTTCCACTGCTCTGTTCTCTTCTCATGTGATAATGTGATAAACTGAGACAGACTCAATCCAGAAGAACTGTGGCAATGTCTCCAAGACGCTTCAAGAGACCTACCTGCAAAGCTCCCTGAAAAACTATGTGCAAGTGCACCGATGATCAGATCAGATCTCTGTGTGAAGCACTGGCTGTTGTCAGACAAAAATCTCACTGGATTATTACAATTAATGGCAAAATGAATGTTTGGAAATATAAACTGATATTTCATACTGACACGCTACAGCAAAAGATAAAAATAACTGACTTAAAAACATTTTTAACTGGTAAAATACTAGTGTTCTAATAATTTTGGCCACCACTGTATGTATGTGTATATACAGTGGGTACGGAAAGTATTCAGACCCCACACATACACATATTACACACACATATATACATATTACACACACACACATATATATATACATATTACACACACATATATACACATATATATATATATATATATATTAAGAGTAGCAAAATAAAAATTATTTCTGACAGGAGGACCGCGTCACTGAATTTACAAATCATGATGAATGACACGCGATATTATTTGCCTATCCAAGACAGCGCACTGTGGATTTATAGCCAGACGAAATCTCTCAATATCAAACCGCAAGCTAACTTTACTGCGACCGGTGAATGTGTATATGGTTACCAATGAATGGGTGAATGGGACGCTACATTTTATTCAAAACATGTTCGATATTGACTAAATATATATTTTGGCTTTAATAAGATTCACGATCAATAAACAAGAATGAACCGTCCTCCGTGATTCTTGTTCTTTCCAACAACAAAAGCACTTGAACGCGACAAAACGCGGAAGAAAATGATAGCACGTGATGCAGCATGACAACGCATATTCCAGAACAGCGGCCTTCTGTGTGAGCGAACTAAACGATCACAAAGCCCTATAGTTACTTCAATTGTCTTTAGCACTACTTGCGATTGAATGGCTTAAAATCATTTTAATGTTTACACTGAAAACTCTTCAAAAACACGTGAAATCTTTTTTGAGGAAGCAGCACTGATCCGATCGTTCAGACAGGTGATTATAGTTTTAGGGGGACTGAGACGACAGACAGGGGGGCTTAAAACACACAAAGAAAGGTCTAGAACCGCACCTGCTGTCAAATAGGCCTATTATACTCACTTGAGATGAGGAGAACCAGCAGAAAATGGCGCATCCTCCTATAGTGTTTAGCTTCTGACCCCTTGTCCAAATACCCACACTTGCGGTCTTGGCCACTTGAGAGCGCGTGCGCGCGACAGGAAGTAAGTGTGCAAGTCTGTCCCATGTCTTCAAAATGCCAAAGTGCAGTGCGCTTAATGGATACTAAACCCACACGATCTCTTCTTCTTCTTCTTGAAATTTTATTGGCGGTTGACAAACAACAAAATGGTGTATTTCCGCCACCAACTGGAGCAAAACGTGGCTTTTCCACCACGACCCTCCCGCGCACCTGTCCTGAGTCCCCACACTATCTCGAATACCGCTCCAGAGCGCTATTCAAGGCTAAGTGTATCCCATCATGCATCATGTTCTGGAAATAAATCGTGAGACTTTTTGCCGAGATCTCGCGAGAGGTCACGGAAACCTTTCCAATGTAAGTTAAATATTAATATAATAATTAGATAT
>NW_015632020.1:119725-123609 GCF_001515625.1 Sinocyclocheilus rhinocerous
TTGTTGTTGAATGTGTTCGGTCATATTTAATGAGAGACACTGTAAACATACAGTGACCATAGAAGAGACTGCGATCACACTGTATTCTTCTCACAAATATCAGCAAATCTGTTGTATTTATCAGCAAAATAATCATTTGAAGAAAAACAGGTCAGGTTTGTAACCAAAATATATCACAGTCTGATGATGGGCATGAGTTTCTAATTAATTTCTCTTGATATTATAAACTCGGTCAATAGCAGTGAGGTGTTTAAAACTGAATCCTCATGTTTGGTTTCCTCCAAAAACCAAAATGAAGCAAAATTAAACTCTGAGCAATAAAACTAAAAACCTACAGGTATAAGAAAAAGCAAAAGGGAGTTGCTTTCCACAGCAAAGTCACATCAAAAGAAAATCTCCACACTGAGTCTGGTTTACTGACGGATCGACTCGCAGGCTTGATCTCCGTGAGGTTTAGCTGACATGAGAACTACTGAAAAACAAACGTGTGAAAGCTGATCTTCATCACTCGCTCCATTACTGATGTTACTGTCCGTGAGGAGGAGCCCAGTGTCTGTGAGTCTCAGAGATGTTCAGTCAGTGGAAAACAGATCTCCAGCAGACGGGAGAGGAGCCAGACCGCCGGTGACGCTCGGTAGAAGAGAAAGATCTGGAAGACTCTGGATGTGAGACTTCAGCTCCTTCCTCACTTGTGTGACGCGAGCCAGTTTCTGCTTGTATTCCTGCAAGAACACCATATAGGCCTAGTCAATAAATGAACGCATTGATCGCACAACCAGCGTTTGGGGTCATTCAGATGTTTTTAAAGAAATTAATACTTTTATTCAGTAAAGATTAATTAAATTAATTATCTGTGTTATTGTTGTTGTCTCTGTGTGCTGAAAGCTTCTGTGACACGTACAAATTGTATGTGCAAATACGTGGCTCTTTCTGATTCTAAATTGATCAAAAGTGACAGTAAAGGCATTTATAATGTTACAAAAGATTTCCATTTCAAATAAATGCTGTTCTTTTGAACTTTCTATTCATTGAAAATCCTGAAAAATAAAATGCATCACAACTTTCACAAAAAATATTAAACGGTTTTCAACATTGATAATAATCAGAAATGTTTCTTGAGCAGCAAATCAGCATATTAGAATGATTTCTGAAGATCATGTGACACTGAAGACTGGAGAAAATGTAGCTTTTATCAAAGCAATACATTATGTTTTACAATACATGCACATAGAAAAGTTATTTGAAATTAATAATTCACAATATTAAATCACAAAATTCACTGTTTTTCTATTACTTATCAAATAATTGCAGCCTTGGTGAGCAGAAGAGACTTCTTTCAAAAACATAAAAAAAATCTTATGTATTTCAGATACTTAAAGGTCATTTAAGTAATGCATTAACCCAAAAATTTATTTTTTCGTTTTTTTTAAAACATGCTTGATTTATAAAACACAAAAAGAAACATTTCACAGAAAGTCAAAGCTTGTTTTCAAGCTCAAAAACGGACAAAAAGCATCACAAGTATATCAAAAGTATCCTAAAAGTTGTCCATGTGTGACTTGTTGCTATTCAAAGTCTTCTGAAACCAGTATAGCTTTATGTGAGGAATTATACCCAAATTTAAGTTCAAGCAGAGTTGGGATTTGAAAACAAATGCCGAGGGCAGATTTATGAGTAATAATGATTTCATTTAGGTATTTTTGACACTTAAAAATTGTTAGATGAATTCAAAAATTAAGAATGTTAGAATGACAATTTAGAATGTTGCGCATATGGATACTTTTGTAATACTATTTTGTTGTAGTATCTTATAAATCAATCTGATTTTGAGGGCTGTGGCAGTGGATAAATTGATTGCAGTCAGGCTACAAACTAAGTTAAAATAATTCATAAAATAGGCTAGATGAAGCCTATGAAGTTAAATCACAAACACAGACAATAAATACAAGGTTTAAATTACTTCTATATAAATGGCTAATGAGAACCTATATAACTCCTGTTAAAACTTCATATGTCTGTTAACATCTCAGATGTGTGCTCTAAATATTTGGATGATAAAGGTACATTATATCATTGCCTTTAAGAATGTCCAAATATACAAAACTTTTGGAAAGAGGTAATTAAATGTATGTATATAACCATACATGAATATCATGTAAAATGTAGACTTTTATCAACATTGTACTTTCACTTGACATTGTAAACACTAATTTATCTATTATTTTTTCATTTTTTATATAAATTTATTTAGAGTATAATTTAGTCTGTTTTCATTTTATTTATTTAAGTGTAAATTGAATATGTATGGAAGGGTGAGTGCTTGTTTACCTGTTCTGGTGTTCTATTGTTACTAGTTGATGTGGGGTCATAAATAAGAAAAAGAAACATATTAGAAAAAAGAAAAAGAAACTGAAAGTTTATAGGCCTGGGCCCATATTCATGATAATTCTTAGTGCAAAGAGTTGCTCCTAGAGACAAAATTCTAAGAAAATTCTTAGAAAAGTGGCCGTTTCCCCTTACAATTAAAGAGAAGATCCAAGTAAGATAAAAGTTATTCACAAAGCATCTTAACCCTTAGAAGAGCTCTTAAGATCAAAAAGTGTTAGGAGTAGGGAGGAGGACTTTTAAGATGCTTAAGAGTTTCTTTAGTAGAGGAGAAAATAGCCGAAAGAAGAGGAGGGAGAAGAAGTGTGTCGCAGACAATGGATGACAGTGAGTTAATAAGATGCTACAGATTAGATCAAGGGTCGTCGACCTTTTTCAGGGTTAAGGAAACCTTAGGCAACATCGAGCAGGGACCCCCCAATACAAAATGTTCCAAGCGGAGCTACATATTAAGCATATAGCCTTTTATATTATTATAAACTAAACCATGATTAAGAAAAAGTCATGTTTGTTAGGACAGCATTTCAGGACTATGCACATTGTTGCTGCACATGCATGACTGCCTTTATATTACTTTTTCCTTGTTAAAATTCAATTAATTAGTTTTTTGCAGTTATTATTATTATTAGGCTATAAAGGATTTGCAGAGTCATACATTTTAATTTTATTCATTTAGCTTCAAGTTTATAACAAATTCACATTTTAAATGTTACATTTTAATGTTTCCTTGAACATTAGCTTCAAGTTTATGCTTCAAAAGATGAATAGCAATCCATGTTGTGGTGTTACCCAATAGCCATACTCCAAAATGATTCAAAACTGCTGGATCTTGAAATGGGCTGCAGTATTCTGTCATGAAATGCTCTTGTGGCAATATTGAAGATCCAATCGCAGCTTTATTGTAGTCCCAAAACAGTAATCCACATAAAGGCAAAAAACATGCACAAGGTAATCCACACACATAGAACCCGCAAACACGAAGTACCATGAGCACAAGGTGACAGAACTCAATACTGCAGAAACCAAAGACACAGACCACAGCGTATAAATACAGGTGAGCTGAGTATCTCAATCACACACAGCTGAGAGTAATGGACCAATAATCAGAGCAAGGGATGATGGGAACTGAAGTCCACAAGCACTGGGCAATGATCCGGGAGTAGTGCTCTCTGGTGGCTGTCATGGAGACTCCAGCAGACGACCGTGACTGAAGCTGCTTGACACAACTTTGCAGTGTACTCACTTACAGTTTCATTCAGTCTATGCTCAGATAATGTTCTGTAAAACTCATCTTTTACTCATTTCATCTTTACTGGCATGCTGAAATTCAGAATGATTCACATCTGTTTCAAAATCATTGAGTTCTGACTCTGTCAAGATATGTGTGCTGGGTGACTTAAAGGGATAGTTCACCCAGAAATGCAAATTTGATGTTTATCTGCTTACCCCCAGGGCATCCAAGATGTAGGTGACTTTGTTTCTTCAGTAGAACACAAACG
>NW_015632020.1:124023-124497 GCF_001515625.1 Sinocyclocheilus rhinocerous
TATGTATCCCCCAATTGTAAGTCGCTTTGGATAAAAGCGTCTGCAAAATGACTAAATGTAAATGTAAATGTAACGTCTGATCTTGTGGTCAGTGAGCCACTTCCTGATGAAACTCATAGAAACTGAAAACCTTCAGATTGTCACTGAACATTGTCACTAGTGACAATTAAATTGTTCATATCAAGAATTAAATTGCTGATATCAAGAATAGCCATCTGTACTAGTATCCACGTGATTACTGATATCAAAAATAAAGGTTTTTACTAGTAAGAATTGTATTTCTGATATGTGAAATTGGAATTTCAACTAGTAAGAAATTAATTATTGATATCAACAATTGATTTTGAATGGCAGCCTATGGTGACATTTAACTAGTGAAAATACAATTACAGATATCAAGAATTATAGGTTTTACTAGTTGAAATGCAATTCCTGATATCAAGAATTAGCATTTTAACTAGTGAAAATGTAATT
>NW_015632020.1:131207-133648 GCF_001515625.1 Sinocyclocheilus rhinocerous
TTACTAGTAACAATCACATTCATGATATCAGAAATGAACATTGTCACTAGTGACAATTAAATTGTTGATATCAAGAAGAGACATCCGTACTAGTAACCATGTGATTACTGATATCAAAAATAAAGGTTTTTACTAGTAAGAATTGTATTTCTGATATGTGAAATTGTCATTTCAACTAATAAGAAATTAATTATTGATATCAACAATTGATTTTGAATGGCAGCCTATGGTGACATTTAACTAGTGAAAATACAATTACAGATATCAAGAATTTACATTTTAACTAGAGAATTCATATCCTGAGAATGAATAAAAGTCAAAACGGCTTGCCATATTTAAGTGTTTTGCTCCTATAGAAACAGCGAAACACTTAAAGTGACGTCGCAGATGTGCATGTGACATTGTAATTTTGGTGAGGGGTGGGCACCAGGTAAAAATCATGTTCCGGGCCCTTGAAATAGTCACCATCAGTCACTGGCATACATTGTTGATTTTCCATCTATGTTTTCCATGCAAATTCCCGTTTAAATATGATGCCAATGTGTCTTTTTAAAGGGCCTGTTTCTGTACCTGTCGTCAGGTCTCCAGTTGGTGTAAACCAAACTCAAGGTGAGACCCCCACCCTTTTTGATTGTTCATTTAGCAGACCACAACCAGCAGCTCATGGATATAAGAAGACTCAAAACAAAAAGGTGGAATTAAATAAGCAAATACTTAAGATTTTAGGATTTGTTAGGGTTAAAAGAATTGTTGCAAAACATGCCAGAAACATATTAATCACAGTGATAATGATCCAGACTCTTCAGTGTTTATCAGTATTTCAGTATTAAATCCATATGGTAACTTTTTTGGCGAGGCTGTTTATATACACTCACCCACCCCTTATTTATACACCACTTAATTTGCATGGGCCCACCAAAAAAATGGGGAATAGAAGATTGGAAAAAGTTTGCCTGGTCTGAGGAGTCTCAATTTCTGCTGCACCATTCAGATAGTAGGGTCAAAATTATTATATCATCTGCTTCACAATGTTATGACACTGGCTAAAGTGAGGCTGCAAAATAACCTGGAACAGACAACAAAACTCTTTCTACACTTTCATTTACTGAGGAATGAGCAAAGACCATATAACTAACCAAGTCCCGCAAGAAGCAACTACATAAAATAAGATACAATTAATTACACAGCCTCCTTGTCTTATAATAATAATAATAAATAAAAAAGGAACAAGAAACAGCATCCACCACCAACAGTTTCCAATGTGAATAAGATGTTTATAATCATTTATAAAATATCCACAAAGAAAAGAAGCTGACAGTAAACGATCAACAAAGCAAGGCAAAGCACAGGCAGCAAAGCAATTAAACTACAAGATAAAATAACAAACTAAACATAAACAACAAAATGAAACGAAACTCTAATGCGTGTTTGTGCTCTGGAGAGCTGCTTGCAGAGAGTTTTTTGCCGTGTTGAGCAGTGTAGCCAATCACGGACATATCTGTTGATTTCTTGAACTTCTTGATATGAAGAAAAAAGGTTCTCTCAAAATGTTCAGAATTAACCTGACACAACAGATGTCCACTAGGTTCATCAAAGTCACAGAAGATGAAGGAGGTCTGCTCTGTGTTGTGTTCTGTGAAAAATTATCGAGGTGTGTTTATCTCGTGGTATAAAGGAGGAGAAATGTTGAACCAGACCAGCAATCCTGATCTCAGCATCAACCTCAGTTTACCATTAGAGCTTCATTATAATGATCCAGAGACCTACAGCTGCACGGCTGCAAACCCAGTGAGCAATAAGAGTGTCTTTCTGCAAATGAAAGAGATCTGCCCACGACGGGAAAATAGGCCGACATGAACTCATTTAGTACAATACACTTCCACGCACAGCTTCTGTGTTTACACAGACAAAGACATTTTATGGCACAGAAGATGTTTATGAATAACTCTCTTCTCTTTCAGATTATCAGGATCATTGCGGCATTACTGAGGCTCTGGTTCATCTGGTTCTGTCTGGTCTGCTGGGAATCGCCATCATTGTCTTTCTGGTTGAACATCTGAGGTTCAGCTCATCTCAGAGAAGAGCTGCTTCTTCTATATGATGGTGACTTGCATGAGATGCTACAATGGCAGGCTCAGCCCTTGTTGTCTTGTGAGTCCACACAATGTCTTGTACTTACATTTTCATCATCATCCTATCAAGCTCCAAGTTCAGGTCCTTCTTCATTGTCCACTGATAAGTTTGTGTCAACCACAATCTCTAAGGATTCATCTGTGGCTGGTTCACCTGCTGATTGTAGAAAAAGGAGAGTTTTTGTTCAGGGCTATTAAGTTCAAAGATATTGAAATAAAACAATATATTTACTTCTATAGCCAATATTTGTAATGTTTATTCAATAATTTATTCATCTATGGTAATAATAACAACTGAGTAAAAAAAAA
>NW_015632020.1:135376-140192 GCF_001515625.1 Sinocyclocheilus rhinocerous
AACTGGTCACCTTACTCTAAAGTCACAAAAAAAAAAAAAATACAGTTCATTTAATACATTCAAGACAACAGCGAAAACAAAGTAGATTTGTATACAGCATATCTATGCAATAATTAGTTCAGAAGCCACTATTAGATCTGAGTCAGTTATCATTTCATTGTTCATTATATTGTATCAGCAGTCACTGGCAAACATTCATACATCGTTCATCTTGCATTTTTGTTTTTCCTGCAAATTCCACCTCAAAGTGTCTTCTTTTCTTAAAGGGCCTGTTTCTGTGCCTGTCATCAGGTCTCTTGTTAGTGTAAACCAAACTCAAGGTGAGTCAACAGATTCCCTATCAAACCCAAATACAATATATTAGACTACCTCCCTGTCTAATGAAAAATGTAAAAACATTATTTACAAAAGAAATGGCACCCACGCCCTACAGCTTCCACATATGGACAAAAAAATATGACAGAAAACAAAAAGGTTTTCTCAAAATTAACCTCACAAAACAAATCTCTTTCCAGGTACTTTAAAGCAGCCACAGTCAATAGAGGAGTTCTGCTCTGTGTTGTGTTCTGTGAAAAATGATCGAGGCATGTTCATCTCGTGGTATAAAGGAGGAGAAATGTTGAACCAGACCAGCAATCCTGATCTCAGCATCAACCTCAGTTTACCATTAGAGAGCTTCATTATAATGATCCAGAGACCTACAGCTGCACGGCTGCAAACCCAGTGAGCAATAAGAGTGTCTTTCTGCAAATGAAAGAGATCTGCCCACGACGGGAAAATAGGCCGACATGAACTCATTTAGTACAATACACTTCCACGCACAGCTTCTGTGTTTACACAGACAAAGACATTTTATGGCACAGAAGATGTTTATGAATAACTCTCTTCTCTTTCAGATTATCAGGATCATTGCGGCATTACTGAGGCTCTGGTTCATCTGGTTCTGTCTGGTCTGCTGGGAATCGCCATCATTGTCTTTCTGGTTGAACATCTGAGGTTCAGCTCATCTCAGAGAAGAGCTGCTTCTTCTATATGATGGTGACTTGCATGAGATGCTACAATGGCAGGCTCAGCCCTTGTTGTCTTGTGAGTCCACACAATGTCTTGTACTTACATTTTCATCATCATCCTATCAAGCTCCAAGTTCAGGTCCTTCTTCATTGTCCACTGATAAGTTTGTGTCAACCACAATCTCTAAGGATTCATCTGTGGCTGGTTCACCTGCTGATTGTAGAAAAAGGAGAGTTTTTGTTCAGGGCTATTAAGTTCAAAGATATTGAAATAAAACCATATATTTACTTATATAGCCAATATTTGTAATGTTTATTAAACAATTTATTCATCTATGGTAATAATAACTGAGTAAAGTCTTTATCAGCAAAAACTGATGGGTTTTTATTTATTAATTTGAATATAGTAATCAGTACATTTGATTCACTTTTCTATGAAACTGATTCATTTACTAATAAAATGGGTCTTTTTATTTACTTTGCAAAAATTGTCAAAATGACTTGTAATTCAAAACTGACTGCCTGGTGTAAACTTCCTGAGATGGTAAGAAATAAAAATAAAAAATCTTGACAAAAACTTGAGTGGTTTGTCATCATGTTACACCAAACCATGTAATATTATTTCTTTTAAAAACATAAGTAATAAAGCAGCAACAAAAAGTGGAAAATTCCTTTATATTAACGCAGCACACTGGACCCTGTTTGTATGGGTTTTGTTTTTTTTATCAGTTTACACCCTGTGTGCCAAGGTCAGTAAGTTTCTAAAAATATATGATAATTTGGCATGGCAAGGTTAGTGCGGGCTGTGAAATGTAAAATTCCTAAGAAACATAATTTTTGTTTATGATACAAAACCCAGTGTCATCTGCTGGACTGACCTCCATTGAGTTGAGATGAGTGCCTTCCCCCGGATCCTCTGTGTCATCATCATCAGCAATATGATTATTTTTCTTCCTCTGTAGGGAGATGGAATCTCTGAGATTTAAAATCGTAATCAACAACCTTTTACTGCAACTGCACAAAGCTTTTAATACCAAAATATCATGCAAGCAGAATTCAATGTACATAATGACATTTTATTGATCTACTATGACTTTAAATGAAATATCTCAAGGACCTTCACAAGTCTTTCATAAATAATTTACATAAATACATAAAAACTCCCCAAAAACAAAACTGCACAGTAGTATGCATAGTCTTCACTAAACACTGCTGTTATTAAGTGCTACAAT
Source organism: Sinocyclocheilus rhinocerous (assembly GCF_001515625.1). Taxonomy (NCBI): domain Eukaryota; kingdom Metazoa; phylum Chordata; class Actinopteri; order Cypriniformes; family Cyprinidae; genus Sinocyclocheilus; species Sinocyclocheilus rhinocerous. Next base: position 137,619 of record NW_015632020.1, read on the forward strand.
ATTAATACAAAAACAGAAGTGTTGCGTAAATGTCCAATGATGATACTTGCCTTTCTATAGCAGATGATAAGAGTGACAACAATGGCCACTGTAATGACTCCTGAGAGGCCCTCTATGATGCCCCATGTTATTTTGCAATTTTGTTCTGTGCTGACTGTGGTAGTTGGGCCATTTGTCCCAAGTGTCTCTTTGCCTTTGGTGGATATAGCAGGTGTGGAAAGTGGATGGGTGGATGGAGGTTCAGGGTTAATGGTACTGGGCAGTTGCTCTGTATGGGACAAAAATAACTAGAGATATAAATAAGCCTATCAATCAACATTAGAGCGCTATCCTCAGGCTGAATAACGCAAGCTTTGCCAAAAGTGCTCTGCATGTGTTCAGTGATTATAAAGCCTACAAAACGTTTATAATAAACTAATATAGCGATACGATTCAGAATCTTCCCTACCTTAATCACTCTCAGGAGGGTAATAACTTGGCAGGGAGTCAAAATTCCATACCATTACATGGCAAAATGCCTGTGACGCCTTTCTGCGCTCTCTTTCAGCAAATAATGTTATTTATTTATTTAGTCTTAAAGTGTAAAGTAAAAATTCAAAAACAAAGTGAAACGTGAAAAAAAAAAATCTACCTAAGTACTTCCGTCAGCAGGCAATCAGGTGACACACAGAGCCCACGATCTTAGGTACCCAGATAGAAATGTGTTGCCCATTCTCAATGTATCATCAGCCTAAGTATCTGTACTTCGTTACACCACTTGTTATTTGTTAATGGTGTAAAATCAGAGAAAGCTCGCGGGCACAAGTTTTACTAACACGAACACCTGTTTGGCTGATGACCTAGTCTCACACTGGCTGGACCGGACCGCTTACCTGCACCGTCCCCACCCTATACCTCCACACCTCCGAGTCGCTACCCCAAAGGACCCAGAAAATTCCCCTTAACACGCAGGCAGAACATACGTGAAATCTGTTTTAACACATACACAGAACATGAAAACCAAACGCTTCTGGTTCGCTATAGGCTGTCAAATCCATTCATCAATACTATCCAAATAAAGTTACAGTTTTTAATATTTTCATTTAGTATTTTATAGGATTAGTAAGATACTAACCGGTCAATGCAACGGTAAACTTCTGCTGGATCCTTTTGTTTTTGTCATCGATCACTTCGACACTGTAAACTCCTTCGTCGCTGGTGTTGGCAGCAAGAAAAGTTACGGAGAAGTTCTCATTACCAATCTGGAGAGAAAATCTTCCCGAGTTGATTGGTTTGCAGCCATGATTTTGCTCATCGCTGGAACAGTAGCGAAAGACCTCTTGGGTCCCGTTTTTTTGTACCTTTCGTAGACTCACCATCTTCGGCTCAGATGCTCGGACGAAGAGGGAAACGTTTGCCCCCCTGTTCACCTTTACTATCCCATTGTCACTCACAGCACCTGATGAAATTAATATTTATTTAGTTAACTGCAGGGTAACGTTTATCCACGCTTGTTTTAAAGACCCGTTATGTATATAAACATACATAATTTAGCGAATTATCTAAAGTTAAAATGCTTAACTTACCGGCGGTGATAACAAAACAGGTTATTAAAATGAACAAGAGGCACATCTTGAGAAGCGTTCTGTTCGGTTTGTCGCTTGATGTAACAACACACGATTCTAATACCACAGGCAAGATGTGATGTGACTGTCACTGAGGCCATATATATATATGTAAACCATCAGCTGTAGTCTCCGCCTTTGGACCGGTTTGGCCAGCCCAGTTACCGCAAGGGCGAGCGGCGCGAATTTCACAAGTGGAGCACAAGCGTCGCGCGAGCAGCGCTGAAACTGGTGTCTGAGCCGAGTCTATTTTTTCTGTGGCGCTCGCGCTCAATTAAAGTGACACCACACTTTTGATGGACAAAATAAATGATTTCACACAAAAAGTTATTTTAAAAAAAGCACAGATTAAGCATGTCTAGTTTGTTTAACAGGAACTGGAGTAGGCTATGTCAGAAAATGAAGAATCAAAAATATGTAGGCTTTAGAAGATTTACCTATTTAAACTGGTTTTAATTATTCAGTTTGGGTTAAAGAATGGTGTATTATTATTTTTTTTAAAACATTAAAAACAGTACGTACGTTCAATATCGACAATATTTGGATATTGAACATGAGCGGTTTTGTTGTTTACCATTTACATGCGAATCCCTGTGTTAACAAACTTTCAAGACATTAAAACTTTCAAGTTTATAACTGACCAACTTGACAAATTTATAGTCGTCTTTGTAAAGAAATATGTAGCTTTAGTGTGGTGGTGGATGTCATTTCATCTTTTGTTTTTCAGGATACAGATCTGATGTAGCAGGTCAACAGCTCTTTCAGACCGTATTGACACACATCCACAACAAGACAACCCTTTTGAAAAAACCAGCATATGCTGGTTAGGTATGTTTTGACACTGGGATGCTGGTTTAAGCTGGTCCTTTGCTGGTTTATGCTAGTCCTTTGCTGGTTTAAGCTGGTCCTTTGCTGGTTTAAGCTGGTCCTTTGCTGGTTTAAGCTGGTCCTTTGCTGGTTTAAGCTGGTC
>NW_015632020.1:140630-142128 GCF_001515625.1 Sinocyclocheilus rhinocerous
TACTGATATGTTCTCAGAATTGCGAGTTTATATCTCGCAGTTCTGACTTTATATCATAGATTCAGAAATTTGTACATTTGTAAACTGAACACTTGTAAATAACATATCTGAACATTAATTTAAACATTTACAATTTTTCCTTCTATACTTCTACTTCTGTATAGTGCATTATTGAATTTTCTGCTTTTCTTATATTAGTGTTATATTCCATTTCTACTGTGTTATTCCTATTTGTGTCTGTACTATCATGCATGTTTGCACTATGTCCGTACTTTCTTCTGCACTGGAAGCTCCTGTCGTCAAGTCAAATTCTTTGTGTGTGTAAACATAATAAAGCTCTTTCTGATTCGGATTCTGAATCAGAAAGGTTTCTTAAGTAGCAAATTAGCATGTTAGTATGATTTCTGAAGATCATGTGACACTGAAGAAATTATTTAGCTCTGATCACAGCAATAATTTACATTTTTATTACATAATTATTCACAATATTACGGTTTACTCTATTTCTGATCAAATAATTGCAGCCTTTGTGAGCAGAAGAGACTTCTTTCAAAAACATTTATAAAAATCGTATGCACTTCAGATACTTAATGGTCATTTAAGTCACGCATTAACCCAAAAATGTCTTTAGTCTTTCCAAACATGCTTGATTTACTTTCTTCCATGAAACACAAAAAGAAACATTTCACAGAATGTCAAAGCTTGTTTTCAAGCTCCAAAATGGGCAAAAAGCACCACAAGTATATCAAAAGGATCCTAAAAGTTGTCCATATGACTTGTCGCTATATTCAAAGTCTTCTGAAATCAGTACAGCTTTATGTGAGGAATTAAACCCAACTTTAAGTTCAAGTTGGGATTTGAAAACGAATGCAGAGGGCAGATTTATGAGTGAGTAATGATTTCATTTTGTTTTTGTTTTTTGTCACTTAAAAATTGTTTAAAAAGTTTAGAATGCTGCACATAAGTCATATGGACTGCAGTGCTTTTGTAATACTATTTTGTCTATTTTGCTGTAGTATTGTTGTAGTATTTTGTTCACTTTGATTTTATGGAAAAGAGCAGCTCTGATATTCTGCAGAAAATCTCAGTGTCTCACAGAATAAAAACAAAATCATACAGGTCTGGAATGACACTTTTCCGCTTCACTTCCTGTTAGACAAGGTTATGTTTCTACTGTCACACTCTGTGATCTTCTCTAGGCTGCGTTCCACTTCACTTTTAGACATGCACTCGTGAACTTCCCCAAGCACTTCCCCTCGGGGGAATCCCTGCTGCCATTTTGAAGTGCGTTCCACTTCATGAAGTGGAAGAGGGAAGTTTATATGGACAGACCCTCAACCCCTGGATTTAGTCCATAGTCAACCCCTGTAGTCCATAGACCACAATCCAACACGACTACATCGCAGTTCGCAGATCGCATTTAATTTATCCCCACCCCAAACAACTTATATATAAGCCCAAGCATATCTATATACATATAGAATGCTGCACCAAACAA
>NW_015632021.1:0-1930 GCF_001515625.1 Sinocyclocheilus rhinocerous
TGTGTGTGTGTGTGTGTGTGTGTGTGTGTGTGTGTGCGTGTGCTGTGCTAATGTAACGTAACTGCGGGAACACAGGGTTAAACTACTTGTATTCGTCCAGATTATTCTCTAGTCTTTCATTGCTTGTGTCCTTGCCTTAGAAACAAACCACCTCAGTGCTGGGAAATTTCTTCCTCACGGGAACCAGATTCATCATCTCTGCTCTCCTGAGGAGACTTAGTCAGATTGTTCCAGAAATAAATGTAAAAGCTCAGAGATTCATTTTCAGAAAAAAAGACCTTAACAAAGACCTATTTTTACTGGCCTTTTTGGTTCTATTTTAAGAGGTTTAATAAGTTGTTAGGTTTTATACCAGATACGGTTTTGGATTACAGACAGTCCAATTATGCAGCAGTCTTCAGAAACTGTTCATTCCTGCAAGTATAAGAGTAAGGAAAAAAGAATCACACTGGCAACTCTTCAGGCCATGCAGATATTTATCAGACGCATCCTGTTCCATTATGGGTTTTATGCTTGGCCAGTTGGAGCAATGGGAATTTAAGCATGAAAATTAATTTTATATTAAATTATATAAAGGAAAATAGCCAAAGGCTAGATTCATCACTATGAAGTGATTCTCAGAGATGAACCTCTCCAAACTCATATGTTGTAAAAGCTTTTATAGGTGCAGGTAGGCTTTTACACAGTTTAAGCATTTTTACATACTTTCAACATATACTGGCCATGAAATATTGACCGTAAGTCAAAAAGAAACTTTAAACCATAATTTTCTTGCAGAAAGTAGCAATACTTTCATTGCACACTCTCTAATACAATGCACAGATACATATACAAGAACAACAGAGAATGTTTTGCAGCATTCAATTTGCATATGATATGCAGACCTGATGGATTTTGAAGTGCCACTGCTTGTGTAAGAGGTGTCTGTTCCTCTCCTGACCAGCATTTTCTCTTTGGCAATGAATTAAATGTAGAGCCCGAATATTCAAATATAGCATTGATTTCTGAATTTCAAATGAAGGAAAGTTCCACAGCCATTTGTAAATGGCTTTTTGAAAAGTCAAATAATCTGGATTTGAATTTGTAATTTCTTTGAATAATAGAGTATCTTTGTCTTGTTTCACTTTTTGTTTTTATGTACCCATGCAAACAGTGATTCATTGGTTCAAATGTAAAACAAAACAAACCAAAACAATTTTTAAAAGATTTTCTTGACCTGGAACAACAAAAAAGCAAAAAAGCCATGCGAGTAGCTATATAGTATTCAGGTGCAGGCTCCTTCCCTTGCAGACCAGAATGCCAAGTTTTGAAAATGATTCATTGTGGACTGGAAGCTTAATTGAGAGTGGAAGCATTCATCCATAACCTCTACTGTTTCAACTAGGGGTGCTCCAATCAGGATTTTTGAGACCGATCGCCAAACACAGAAAGCAGTATCTGCCGATACGATCACTGATACCGATCTTTTAAAGCCTTCTTTTTTATCATTTATAACTATTTATAGTGATACTCCAATCAGGATTTTTAGACATTTATTCAGGGTCTGAATTTCATTTTTGAAAATGGGGGGAATTCCTCTCTTAGGTGACTCTTGTGAGAGGAGAAGCAGCTTTGAAAATGGGGGGAATTCCCCTCTTAGGTGACTCTTGTGAGAGGGGAAGCAGCACGGACTGTGCTTTCACACAGGAGTCCGCTACTGATCTGTGGCGGTTTATCACAAACACAACATTTATCCATTAGTTTGTTTGATTTCAAATCTAAACATGAAAATGCCTTTTCAGCATTGCAATTCTTTTTTTTACACAGTACAGTAATACAATCTTTCACAGACATGTTTAAACACAATAAATATAAGCAACACATTATTCAATGCTTTTGACTTTTGCACTTACCGTATTGTCCCGAATATAAGACGATGTTTTTTTCTTGG
>NW_015632022.1:0-1443 GCF_001515625.1 Sinocyclocheilus rhinocerous
GGTGCTTTTTCTATTTGCATGTGTTTTTTTCATTTGCAGCGCGTTGAGGTTTCTCTGCCACCTTATAAACCAGCTGGTCTGGCTTCCAAAACGTCCAAAGCGAGCACTAAATGTTGACTTACTTCTGAAGAGCGTTCAAGATCCCCCACATGTACTGATCCACCTCCAGACCTTCTAACAGAGCCGCTTTACTGAAGAAGAGAAACAGAAGATCAGTTCTGCATCACTCAAGCATCTCAGTCATGATCTGAGGAGTGACTGGAGGATCTTACTTGCACACCGGACATCTCCATGAGCCCCGCTCACAGTTCAGCTCTAGATAGGACTCCAGGTCAAAGCACTGCAAGAGAACATTATCACAACATTAACACAACGTTTAGACAACATTACCACACGTACATGTACATTTAGACATTTTTTTGATGCCAAATATTATTTTTGACCCCCAAATATAATGATCCTGTTCCCTTTTTAATACTTTATTACTTTAAAATAAATACTTTTAATCAGAAAACGTGCATTAAATTGCTCAAAAGTGACAGTAAAGATAGTTATAATGTTTCAAAAGATTTATATTTCAAATAAATGCTGTTCTTTTGAACTTTCTATTCATCTGTGAATCCTGAAAAATGAAATTTATCACAATTTCCACAAAAAACTGTTTTCAACATTGATAATAATCAGAAATGTTTCTTGAGCAGTAAATCAGCATATTAGAATGATTTCTGAAGATCATGTGACACTGAAGACTGGCGTAATGATGCTGAAAATACAGCTGCACATCACAGAAAGTTTAACAGATATTCACATAGAAAACAGCTATTTTAAATTGTAATAATATTTCACAATATTACTGTTTTTACTGTATTTTTTGATCAAATAAATGCAGCCTTGGTGAGCATTACAATTTGGTAGTGTTGGTATGGTAATTGGTATGTAAAAACTCTGTGTGATTTATACTGTGTGAGAAAAAATTTTTAATTATAAAAACATTTTTGCTAAATTAAATAAAGACATTTTTGCTATTTAAAAAAAATATATTTTATACTTTACTGAAGGCAAAGCAAATTATATAAAAAATATTTTTATAGAACATGTAAAATCCAGACTTTGCATTAAGGATTTTATTTGCATCTTTTTCTACCCTCTTTTAGACTAATTCTAGAAATATTTTAAATTCAATTAAAACGTATTTGTAGTGATTTTCAAAATAAATATCATTCCCAAGCAGATTTGCCATTAACAGCCATAAAAATACATTTTGTAAAATAATTTTTTGTAAAAACCCCTCTAGTGGCTCATGCATTCGATATCCAAGCAAGCGTTTAGGCTGTTTAAAAGACTTCCGGACCTGCACGTGTTTGCAGTCATGGCCTCTCGCCGGCAGCTGAATGCGTCTGAACGTGATTGGACATTTTAGAGAGATTCTGATGGCCGTTTGTT
>NW_015632023.1:0-1254 GCF_001515625.1 Sinocyclocheilus rhinocerous
CATCAAGGCTTTTGCAGTGCCTGACCTAGGCGGCTGGTCCTGTTTGGCTCTCGCGGTTCTTTGAATGCATGTGATCGTAGGGCGGCTGCAGCGCCGATAAAAGTTGGACAAAATCATTTTTAATGTAACCAGAATGCATTGTTTTTGACAGGCGGCAGCCGATCAGCCGCATGAAGTCGAACAAGCTTAATATCTCTAAAGAGTGTGTTTTTGGATGTGAGGAAAAGATAACCTTATTCAGTGTTATGTGAACAGTGGATGCAATTTGTTTTTCCAAGGCAGCAACGGAGTTTCTCAAGCGTGTTTGTTTGTTCCCGTCATTTCGGTGACGAATGTTTTATAACAAGGTACATTCTGACACTGGATTTGCACAGTGTCTGGAAGATGGAGAAGCCCCAGCGATCAAAGATCCCGGTCATATAAGAACTGCGTAAAACTGCATCAAATGTCTGTGATTGTTAGTAAGTGTAAGTGCTTATGATCACATAAAATATTGTTTTAAATCATATTTTCAGCATTAACTAAAACTAAAGTTGTCCTCCAATTATTGTGGCGTATAAACATACTATTGTTGCTCTTTTGTTAGTTTTGACTGCTTCTGTTGTCCTCATTTGTAAGTCGCTTTGGATAAAAGCATCTGCTTAATGACTAAATGTAAATGTAAAGATGCTCCAGACTTAGATTGTAACTAGTATCCTCAAATCCTAGTTATAGATTGGTTTATGGTTCTATAATTAAGGTTCCATGTTCGTATATTAGTCACTGTATTGTGTTTAGTCAGGATGAATTTAGTCTCAGCCTCAGACGTCACGCCCACGGAACGTTGGCTGAATGTCTGATGCATACGGCACACAAAAGTGGAAACACTTCAGGAGTTTTCGAAGTCGTCATCGGATTGGTTGAATTATACAGGATTTCCAGGAGACGTGTGTGTCAAGTTCTTTAACGTTCCGCTGGAAACAAAGATGCCGTGATGCCAAACCCTTACGAAAGAAGAAAGCCGTCGTGTTTACAACTGTGACGACGAGCGCTTATCAGGATCAACTAAACGCTGGATTCTCAAAGTATGTAAAATATTTAAGTTTGCGGCATAGAATCTTTCAAATACGTCCGAGAGTTTTACACTCTGTTGCCTCTGTTATTGAGGCAACATTTCCACGCCCCGAAACGTGCCGCTGAATGAAACTAACTGTGATTGGTTGTTTGACATGTGTAGGGATTTCTAGTACATGAACGGACACTGCTATGCCCCTA
>NW_015632024.1:0-867 GCF_001515625.1 Sinocyclocheilus rhinocerous
TGAAAAAAACTGAAATAACTAATAAAGTTTAAGTAGCCTACTAAAATTACCAAAAAGAAAGAAAGAAAATGAACTAAAAATAAATTTAAGCTAAATATAAATATTAAAAAAACGAAAATTATGCTAAAACTAAAACCAAAAATGACGAAAGCACATAGCAAAATTAATAACATTTAAACTAGAAAATGCAAAAGCATGTAGCAAAATTTATTAAAACGTAACCCAAAAATTAAAAAGTGACAAAAGCATGCATAGCAAAATTACTCAAACTAATAAATTAAAAAGTGCATAACAAAAAGACTAAAACTTATAACTAAAAAAGACAAAAGCACATAACAAAACTATACTAAAACTGAAATTATTACATTCTTAATTGTTTTGAAAAAGTAAAAAAACTAAAATATTAATACATGCTATAATAATGTTAATGTAAAATACTAAAATAATACTGAACTTAATCACATTTTTCAGTAGCATGATAGTATGTATACAAAACAAAAAATAGAGATCTCATTTAAGATGACAGCATCAAATTTGTAAAAGATAACAGGTCAACAAGCTGTTTTTGTAAGATATCGCTGTATCTTTATTATTCTGTTCATGCATTGGTGGAACAGCAGCACCTGGAGCATTATTGACCTTGATATCTTAAAGAATTCAGCATGACGTGTGTGTGTGTGTGTGTGTGTGTGTGTGTGTGTGTGTGTGTGCTCTCTTTAACAAAAATCCATGCATGTTTTAAATAGATAATGTTCTCACTATCTCTACCTGCAGGCCTTGTGCAATCCACAAACTCTGTTGAATCATCCCGGCATGTGATGGAATAACCGCAGGTCTGCTTAAATACATTTTGTTGACTCACCTTTT
>NW_015632025.1:0-10108 GCF_001515625.1 Sinocyclocheilus rhinocerous
GTTCATAGTCTGTTTACCTGTGTTTTGATCTTAGCCTGTTTTCTCCTCTTGTCTGCTCTCTACCTGCCCTGAGGTTTATAGCCTGCCTTGGATCTCTCTTTCGTCTTGTCGTTTGGACTCTGTTTGCCCCTGCCTGGACTATTATCGTGTACCTGGATTATCTCTCTCTGTCTAGCCCTCTGGATGTCGTTTGCTGATCGGAGAGACTCATCTGCTCTTGTATTATTCTTGTGTCTTGCCCGTACCATACCAGTTTGCCATTGTTTGACCCTGCCTGTGTTCTGACCGTGTTTATAAATAAAGCTTACACATGGATCCTCACGCCTCATGTCTCGTCAGCCCCATTACACACGCCCAGTCCTTTACACAGGCAGGGTTTCTGCAGGATTTTTAAGCTCAAATTTAAGACCTTTTTAAGACCTGCACAAATAAAATTAATACCATATGAGCGGGGAATGGCAATGTCTATAGTACCATATTAAACTGTAAAATTACTTTAAAAAGCATAATTTACAGTTCAGATACAAGTTTTCACAAAAACAAAAAGTTTTATAAAATGATAAACTTTATATTTCAGCCTTTAAACCATTTTTAAGAAAATGTATGAGTCAAAAGTATTAATTACTATATTAATTTAAACAATTATTAACAATACATTATTATATCAATTAAATAACATAAATTAGGGGCAGGGGCGTCATGCACTCATTATTTTTGAGGGGGCATGAGTGGGGGTCGTCATATGACACACAGCAGCCACAATAGCACTCATGTTTTATTTTATTTTTTCCCTTTTTATTCGAAACATTCCCAAACGCATTAACTAGCCTATATCATGAAATATCTCAATTCTCACCTTTATAGATTATGTTAGTTGATCTATAGTGGGCGATGGTAAAAGTAGCCTAATAATGTAGTTATTATCTATTAACTATACATAAAAACCTGTCTGTTTACTTAAGTAAACCATAACATAACATTTTTAATACGACTGACTTTATATTTAATGTGAATTTAACATTGAAAGTTAATGTGAATAAAAACATTGTAAGTTAGGCTACTTATCATAACACTTTCATTGTACAGAAAGAGAGCAAAGAACATTTACATTATCAAAGAACATTTTCACTGACAGTCTAGAGTTCAAGCACTCTCAAAAACTCCCATTAAAATCACTGAAGCTGTTTACACTATGAAATTAATGTCTTACAGATTCATACACACTTCTGTACTTTGTTGTTTCTAACAAGAGAATTCGCCAGAAAGAGGTATTCAGACAGCGAGCGAGTGAAGAAAACACCGGCATTTTAGCAATGACTCATTTGAACGCCTCTGATTGGTCATTGCATTCATAAGCTCAACAGCATCGTGTGTGATTGGTTATAATGCGCAGTGCTGTAAAAACGCATCTGGCTCAGCGCCAGCCAGCGAACGCAGATTTGAATTTAGCAGCTGATGATGATATGACGCGCTGAATGATTTAATCACGCTGGTGTGATTGTATCAAATATGGTTATAATGCGCAGTGCTGTAAAAACGCATCTGGCTCAGCGCCAGCCAGCGAACGCAGATTTGAATTTAGCAGCTGATGATGTGATGCGCTGAACGATTTAATCATGCTGGTGTGATTGTATCAAATATAGAAAATATTATTAGGCTATTTTTTCTCTTTTGGAAGCTGCATTCAAAAATCTGAGGGGGCACGTGCTTTGAATGGGCATGACGCCTCTGATTAGGGGTGTGCGATATTGATAAAAGATGATATCTCGATAATTTACAGGGATTGTATCGATAACGATAATTAGACAATATTTTGCTGAATGTGTTATTGTGCTGATATCTTATCTCTAATTGTGCTGACAGCTGAATCCTATGGCAAGCCGTTTTAGCTTAAAATAATCCCAGTGTTACTCATCAAAATTGCATTTTTACTAGTAACAATTCAATTAGAGAGCTCTACAATTCAGTTCTTACTAGTAACAATTATGATTAGAGAACTCTACAATTGAATTTTTACTAGTCATATGTTTCCATTGACTTCCATTTATTTTTAATTACCGAGCTCTGGAGTGAAGAGATGGAGTGAGATTCTTAACAAGTGTTCCATGGATTTGATGCTGCTGATTGTGGAACAGGTATCTGCTGATGTTAATGAGATCCACAAAGAAATTTTCTCAATAGAAGAGAAAATTAAGGTGACATCCCCCGTTGATTTTGACTCCATCCTGACTTCTATCAAATTATCCACAAAGAAATACCGTGAGAATCTGAAGGAGATCAAGTTCAAGAAATACAAAAGAGATACGGAGGATTATCTTCGGAATGAGGTATATCCTTGGGATGTTAGACCAGCGACTATCACTTCTAATATTGGAGACAGTGTTACAGAGGAGAACGGTGTAACAGCTCGGGGATCATCTAGGGCTACATCACAGTTTTGGAGACGAATGAGAGGCACTGGACAGAGTGATTCTACGGAGAGCGAGTTTACCATGGACAGTGACTCCAGTACACATACCTTGCCCCTTTTTTTGGACAGACGAGCTCCTTTACGGAGACCACAAAAAATAAGAAATGTCATAGAGGCTCAAGGGCCTCAAAGAAATCTACGACCGTGGACTCGGAGCTTCTCAAAGAGACGGTAATCAACATTTCCAAAAAAGAACTCTAAACTGACCAAATTGGGGTGTTGTCAAAAGGTTTATCATTTGTTCCGACTAGTGGTATAAACCCTTTTGGTCTAAAAGTGGATCTATTTAAACGTTTTAGACAGATAAAATTATGATATTTTTTCTCTAAATCAACCTCCGTTTCTTCTTCTTTGAGTACGCCCTTTAGACCTAAAAGTTATTTTTGTCCAAATGTTTCTAATCATACCATTCACACCTTTTGTCGTTTTGTTGAACAAGATCTGATGAAAACGTGTGCTTCTAGTAATCGATTCTCTCATAATCTTTCATTGAATTAGAAAAAAAGTTTTGACTGAATTGATTAATGAACCGAATATTATCATAAAACCTGCGGACAAATGAGGAGCGATTGTAGTCCAAGATAAGTCCAATTATCAACATGAAATTCTCTCGCAACTACAAAATACGAAATTTTATGTGAAACTACCTAATGATCCTACTAGTATGTATCAGTCTGAGATATTATCTTTTTTAAAGAATGCTAAAACACAAGGTTGGATATCACAGTCTGAATTTGACTTTTTATACTGCCAACATCCGATTAAGCCTGTTTTTTATACTCTTCCTAAGATCCATAAAAGATTAATTGATCCTCCAGGACGTCCCAATGTGGCACAGACTAATTCTCTTTTATCTCCCTTATCACAATATGTTGATTTCTTTAATAAACTTTTCATTTAGTTGTTACCATCTTGCATTAGGGACTCGTCTGACTTTATTAATAAGATTTCTGAGCTAAACGGTTTACCTGAAACTTCTTTATTACTAACTTTGGACATAACATGCCTTTATACTAACATCTCACATGAGAAAGGACTCAGTGTCCTTAGACATTATTTTTTGTCACGTGGTGATGCCATTCCACCTTCGGAGTTCCTAATCGAGATGGCTTCATATGTCTTGAAGTATAATTATTTCAATTTTGATAAAGATTTTTTTTCTTCAGATTAGCGGTACAGCTATGGGGTCGATTTTTGCCCCAAAATATGCTAATTTGTTTATGGGTTACTTCGAACATTGTTATGTATTTGATGCTTAAAAAATCCTTTTTGTTGACGTATTGTCAAATAGTATAGGTATATTGATGATATATTTTGTATTTTTTGGGAAATAAAAATGAAGTTGAAGAGTTTGTGTCGGTTCTTAATAACTTTGAGGAAGATTTGGAATTTACCTTGGAGTTTAACTCATTGAGAGTGCATTTCTTAGATATGTGGGACCAAAAAAATGATGATAAATTGATAACGACTTTGTACACTAAGGACACAGATCGTAATACTTTGTTACTTGCAACCAGCTTTCATCCAACTTTTTTTAAAAAGGGACTTCCTAAGAGCCAATTTTATAAATTGAGGAGGATTTGTTATTCTGACGAAGATTTTATTGATAAATCGTTAATCATGACAAATAAGTTTTTGGATAGGGGTTACCCTTCTGAATGGACTGAAGAAGCGTTTAATAGTGCTTTTCAAAAGACACGTTCTGAGTTGTTAAAAAATAAAACAAAAAAAGTTTTTAAAAAATCTTTTATTACAACGCATTCAACTAAGTCTTATCTTATGAGATCGATTTTTAAGAAATATTGGTATTTGTTGTCCTCTGACCCGGAGTTGGGTACCATTTTTCAGCATCCTCCTTTGATTGTGTGTAAACGTTCCAAAAATTTTAAAGATTCTTTGGTACATGCTCGTTTTCAGACGGATACTCCTGGGGTGTATTCCAGAAAGCACGATTAACTTACCGTCAGCCATACCCCGAACTTTCGGATGATTAACCCAAAACCTGCTTACCCTGATCATGTCGGTTCCAAAACACCTGAGAAGAGTTAGTTCAATCAACCTCCTATAGATAACTGTCACATCCGGGACAAAGAGGCAAACAGACAGGTTAAAGTAAGTCAGGGAGTTTATTAACAGGAACTGAGGATGACTCTGTAGATGGCCTCATCAGAGACGACCTTGGGCGGAGGGGGGGGTACCTCGAGTTCTGTGGAGGGAGGGAGAAGAGGATTAGTGAAGGGTTTAAGCAAGGACACATGAAAGGTGGGTGAGATCCGGTAATGGGCATGCAGGTGTAATTGGTCTTGCTACGGGGAAAGGTGACATGGTTACGGTGTGCTTCGAGAGTGGGTGAGTAAATGAGTATGTCGTCTATGTAGATGAGGACGAACCGGTTGAGCATGTCTCTGAAGATCTCATTCATGAAGTTTTGGAATATGGAGGGTGAGTTGGAAAGCCCATAGGGCATGACACGGTACTCATAGTGCCCGGTGGGCGTTACAAATGCAGTTTTCCATTCGTCACCCCTGCGAATGCGGATGAGGTTATAGGATTGTGACAGCACGGCGCCCACTCCCAGGGTCGCTGCGTCCACCTCGACCACGAAGCGGAGATTGGGGTCTGGGTGTGACAGGGCCGGAGCCGTACAGAAGGCGGATTTGAGTTGACTGAAGGCCTGGTGCGCCTCCGGGGTCCAGGTGAGGAGTTTGGCCTTCCGTCGGAGGAGAGAGGTAAGGGGTGCCGCCAACTGGCTGAAGTGGGCGATAAAGCGGCGATAGAAATTTGAGAACCCCAAGAATCTCTGCATCTCCTTGATGGTAGTCGGTTGGGCCCAGTTCCGAACGGCATCCACCTTCCTCTGGTCCATTTGCACCCCTGCAGGGGTGACGATGTAGCCCAGGAAGTGAACGGTGGATTGGTGGAACTCACACTTTTCGGCCTTGAGATACAGGCGGTGTTGGCGGAGGCGTTGGAGTACTTGGGTGACATGGTGGCGGTGTGCTTCGAGAGTGGGTGAGTAAATGAGTATGTCGTCTATGTAGACGAGGACGAACCGGTTGAGCATGTCTCGGAAGATCTCATTCATGAAGTTTTGGAATAACGCCCATACGGCATGACCCGGTACTCATAGTGCCCGGTGGGTGTTACAAAGGCGGTTTTCCATTCGTCACCCCTGCGAATGCGGATGAGGTTATAGGCGCTCCTTAGATCCAGCTTGCTGAAGATGCGGGCCCCGGAGCTCCTCCAAGGCCGCAGGGACCAGAGGAAGGGGATAGGCGAACTTCACCGTCTGGTCATTGAGGGCCCGGTAATCGATGCAAGGTCTCAGACCCCCATCTTTCTTGGCCACGAAGAAGAAGCTCGACGCTGCGGGTGAGGTGGACGGGCGGATGAACCCCTGTTGCAAGGCTTCCTGAACGTACTCCTCCATAGCGGCTCTCTCCGGGATCGACAGTGGATAGACGTGTCCTTTGGGTAATTGGGCCCCAGGCAGCAGGTCAATGGCACAGTCCCATGGCCGGTGAGGTGGAAGGTGGGTGGCAGCGACCTTGCTGAACACGTCCTGGAACGCCTGATATTCGGGAGGAGGAGGAGTGTCAGGCGAGGAATCCGGGCTTTCCACCGAGGTGGAACAGACAGGGAGGTCGTTCCCGACGGAGCTCGGGATAGGCAGATCTCGGAGGCACTCCTGTTTGCACTCCGCACTCCACTGGAGTATGTCTCCGGACTTCCAGGCGATGGTGGGTTGATGTTTGGCGAGCCAGGGGCGTCCCAGGACGATGTGCACATGGATGGAGTACGGGGGGTTCACCTCGCCATTGTGACAGCACGGCGCCCACTCCCAGGGTCGCTGCGTCCACCTCGACCACGAAGCGGAGATTGGGGTCTGGGTGTGACAGGGCCGGGGCCATACAGAAAGCGGCTTTGAGCTGACTGCGAGCTTGATGGCCAGCAACTCCCGATTTCCAACGTCGTAGTTCTGCTCCGCCGGGGATAATTTCCGTGAGAAATACGCACATGGATGGAGCACGGGGGGTTCACCTTGCCATTGAGACAGGACGGCGCCCACTCCCAGGGTCGCTGCGTCCACCTCGACCACGAAGCGGAGATTGGGGTCCGGGTGTGAAAGGGCCGGGGCCGTACAGAAGGCGGCTTTGAGCTGACTGAAGGCCTGGTGTGCCTCCGGGGTCCAGGTGAGGAGTTTGGCCTTCCGTCGGAGGAGAGAGGTAAGTGGTGCCGCCAACTGGCTGAAGTGGGCGATAAAGCGGCGATAGAAATTTGAGAACCCCAAGAATCTCTGCATCTCCTTGATGGTAGTCGGTTGGGGCCAGTTCCGAACGGCATCCACCTTCCTCTGGTCCATTTGCACCCCTGCAGGGGTGACGATGTAGCCCAGGAAGTGAACGGTGGATTGGTGAAACTCACATTTCTCCGCCTTGAGATATAGGCGGTGTTGGCGGAGGCGTTGTAGTACCTGGGTGACATGGTTACGGTGTGCTTCGAGAGTGGGTGAGTAAATGAGTATGTCGTCTATGTAGATGAGGACGAACCGGTTGAGCATGTCTCTGAAGATCTCATTCATGAAGTTTTGGAATATGGAGGGTGAGTTGGAAAGCCCATAGGGCATGACACGGTACTCATAGTGCCCGGTGGGCGTTACAAATGCAGTTTTCCATTCGTCACCCCTGCGAATGCGGATGAGGTTATAGGCGCTCCTTAAATCCAGCTTGCTGAAGACGCAGGCCCAGCGGAGCTCCTCCAAGGCGGCAGGGACCAGAGGAAGCGGATAGGCAAACTTCACCGTCTGGTCATTGAGGGCCCGGTAATCGATGCAAGGTCTCAGACCCCCATCTTTCTTGGCCACGAAGAAGAAGCTCGACGCTGCGGGTGAGGTGGACGGACGGATGAACCCCTGTTGCAAGGCTTCCTGAACGTACTCCTCCATAGCGGCTCTCTCCGGGATCGACAGTGGATAGACGTGTCCTTTGGGTAATTGGGCCCCAGGCAGACTCCACTTGAGTATTTCTCCGGACTTCCAGGCGATGGTGGGCTGATGTTTGGCGAGCCAGGGGCGTCCCAGGACGATGTCCACGACGGCCTCCTCCAGCACCAGTAGAGAGATCCATTCGGTGTGGAAACATCCAATCCATAGAACGACCTCGGGCGTGCGGTGCCGCACCAGCCCCTTGCCTAGCGGCTTTCCCTGGACAGTGGTGATCTGGTAGGTCGTGGCATTTTTGCAGCGGGGAATTTGGAACCCGGCGAGCGACATGCGATGAATCCGGGCTTTCCACCGAGGTGGAATAGACAGGGAGGTCGTTCCCGACGGAGATCGGGATAGGCAGATCCCGGAGACATTCCTGTTTGCATTCCACACTCCACTTGAGTATTTCTCCGGACTTCCAGGCGATGGTGGGCTGAGGCTGGGTGAGGCAGCGGCAGCGGGTATCGATTCTCTATGGCACACGGTTAGGTGCTGGGAGATGCGAACCGCCTTTTGGAGGAAGCTGTCGAGCCCCACGGTGTCATCGTAGATGGCCATCTGTTGGCGTAAGCCCGGGTTGAGGCCTCGGCAGAAAGCCAAGAGCAGGTGCTGGCGGCGAGAGTGCGGAAGCGAAGCACATACCCATGGATGGATAACTCGGCTTGCCGCAGTTGAAAGAGCTCCTCATGCACTGTGACCTCCGCGGTCGATTGGCCGAATACCTCCCGGAAGTGTTTCACAAAGCCGTCCAGCGAGTGAATCCAAGGGCTCTGTGAATTCCACAAGGCTTCGGCCCACTGCAAGGCTCTTCCAGACAGCAACGAGATAATGAACGACACCTTGGCCCGCTCGGTCACAAACAGATGTGGTTGCATCTCCAGGTAGAGGTAACATTGCAACAAAAACCCGCTGCAGAAGGCTGCCTCACCCGAAAAACTTGCTGGCAGGGCCATGGGACAGGCGGGTGGGGAGGCGGTGACAGTCCGGATGGGTAAGGGTTCCGGTGAGGATGTGCTCCGAGAATCCATGAGTCCGTGTTGTAATCCGTTTAATTTTTGGGGCTGGTCTTCTGTCACATCCGGGACAAAGAGGCAAACAGACAGGTTAAAGTAAGTCAGGGAGTTTATTAACAGGAACTGAGGAGAAGCTTCCAACATAAAAGAGTCAAACTTAGGAATTAATGGAAGCAGAGAACACAGTCTTATCTGGGGTCGGCACTTTGGTCCTTCAGCCGAGAACTGAGGAATCCGAGGCTTGACAGGCGGATAGGGAGGCAAGGAACCCGTGCATAGAAGCTTGTAACCTTGAGACCAGCCGACGAGTGACTGAGGTGAGTGTGTATTTGACTGGTGTGGTAAGTGGGTGCAGGTGTCCGTGATCAGTAATCAGGTGATTGTGAGCGGGTGTAGGAGGCTGATTCGGCTGGTGAGGCAGGTGTTTCCGTGACATTACCCCCCCGGGTGTCTCCCGACGCCCGAGACCGACGACGACGACCGTGGCCCCTGGGAGCGGGACGGTCAGGATGAGCCTGGTGGAAGTCGTTGAGGAGAGATGGGTCCAGTATGTCCTCTCTGTCTGCCCATGACCTCTCCTCAGGACCGTACCCCTCCCAGTCTATGAGGTATTGAAGCCGGCCGCCTCGCCACCGGGATTCGAGGATCTCCTTGACTCTGTAGATTGTCTCGTTGGAGACGACCTCGGGCGGAGGGGGGGGTACCTCGGGTTCTGTGGAGGGAGGGAGAAGAGGATTAGTGAAGGGTTTCAGCAAGGACACATGAAAGGTGGGTGAGATCCGGTAATGGGCATGCGCGCGCTCGTCGAATATATAAATGCATTTTCAATGGATCGCCGAATTCGTAATTCACCATGGAAACGCAAGGAGAAAAAAAGAGGGCAGCATACTTCACAGAGGCTGAATTAGAGGTTTTGATGTTAGCTTACGAAGAGTGCAAGCCCATTATATTAAAGAAAAGCAACACAGCTGCAGCGTCGAAGGAAAGAGAATTGGCTTGGCAAAGAATAACTGACAGAGTAAATGCGTGAGTTTCTTTATATTATATATTTAATATATAATACATATTTTACATTTTCTTCTAAATATGCTACCCTCTCCCCTTTTATTATAATGCAAAATTGAACATTGATCTTTTTTAATATGTTGTATAACTAGACAAGCATTTACTTTTCCAGCATAAGGTGTAGAGCCAGAAGAAGTCTGTCGCAAGTCAAAATGAAACATAAAAATATTCTCCAAAAGGTAAAAAAGGTAATAACAGGAGCTATGTATTCTGTTTTTTTCTTTCTTTCTTTTTTTTTTAAGAGTATTTATCAGTCCTGTTTAGCTAATAGAAAGAAGGCAGAGGCCCGCTTAACTGGTGGGGGCCCACCACCACCTCCCCTCACCCCAGTGGAAGAGTTGGCTCTGTCCCTTAATAAAGGGTGGCCTGTGGTTGACGGCATCAAACAGGGAACCTCTTCAGACTGTGCCTCCCACAATAGTGATGTACTGAAATGCAGATAGTAGTTATGATTTATTGTAATTTTTAAGTCCTAAGTAAACAATCATCTACGCTGACAGTTAAAGGCATTTGGAATGCACTTAACGTCTCAGGTTACGTATGTAACCATGGTTCCCTGAGTAGGGAACGAGACAC
>NW_015632025.1:18990-23781 GCF_001515625.1 Sinocyclocheilus rhinocerous
TACTTCACAGAGGCTGAATTAGAGGTTTTGATGTTAGCTTACGAAGAGTGCAAGCCCATTATATTAAAGAAAAGCAACACAGCTGCAGCGTCGAAGGAAAGAGAATTGGCTTGGCAAAGAATAACTGACAGAGTAAATGCGTGAGTTTCTTTATATTATATATTTAATATATAATACATATTTTACATTTTCTTCTAAATATGCTACCCTCTGCCCTTTTATTATAATGCAAAATTGAACATTGATCTTTTTTAATATGTTGTATAACTAGACAAGCATTTACTTTTCCAGCCATTAATTTCTAAATATTACAGTAATGATGTATATTGATTAGTAACATATTGGCTGCTTGTTTTATAAGGTGTAATCCTTCTGGAGCCAGAAGAAGTCTGTCGCAAGTCAAAATGAAACATAAAAATATTCTCCAAAAGGTAATAATTCAATAACTTGTTACAGGAGCTATGTATTCAGTGTTTTTTTTTTTTAAGAGTATTTATCTGTCCTCTGTAGCTAATAGAAAGAAGGCCGAGGCCCGCTTAACTGGTGGGGGCCCACCACCACCTCCCCTCACCCCAGTGGAAGAGTTGGCTCTGTCCCTTAATAAAGGGCGGCCTGTGGTTGACTGCATCAAACGCGGAACCTCTTCAGACTGTGCCTCCCACAATAGTGATGTACTGAAATGTAGGTGTACCACAGTAGTAGTTATGATTTATTGTAATTTTTAAGTCCTAAGTAAAAAATAATCTACGCTTACACTTAAAGGCATTTGGAATGCACTTAATGATTGTTTCTCTTGTACACTATGCATGCTTTTTTTTTTTTTTACTGCTTATGCTGTTTACTGTAATCTTATTTTTAGTACCCTTGCATGCTCTTTATGTCTTTGTGTTTTTTTTTATGAATATATATATATATAGCCTATATATAGCTAATCTTATTGTTTTGATTGTCTTGCAGTTGCTGATGGATGTATAGTATTATTGGAACATCCTGAAACCACACAGTCTGTCACAGTTGTAAGTAATTATTGTCTGGTACCATTAGGTACGTTTGGATTTTGTAGTTTCTGTTAAACAGACAGAGTATACTTTCATATTTTCACTGTAGGATGTAGATGAAGAGACAACGTCTGCTGTGACAGAAATAGAAAATGATGGAACACCCATAGAGGTATGATGCATATCATATAATGCATTCCCCTCATTTTACACAGGATTAAACTAAATGTGTTTGTCCTTTTACAGAATGTGGCTGGGGATGCATATGCAGATGAGGGCCCATCTACCTCCACAAAGCTTAGCAGTGTAAGAATTTGCCTGCAGATCTTTATTTAAATATGTTATTGTCTCACAGATTTTAACCAACTTGTTTTATTCTGCCTTCCTAGTTGTCTGCAAAGGAGCTGTATAAGTTCCATCTTCAAAGGCAAATAAAACAAAGTGACATGGAGATGGACCTTATACAGCTTCAAATAGAGGAGAAAAGGCTGTCCATTAAGAAGGCCCAACTTGAAATAGATATGCTGGAGCATCGCCTAAAGGTGGGAATTGTATGTGAACACTGATCTGTTAGTTGGTGTTAAATGGTATATATGAAGCAATGACTAAAAATCTCTTTTCTCTTTTATTTCAGGAAATCCAGAAATAAACAATGCTTCATTGCAAACCATTCAAATAAAGTGATTTTGACAAATAATGTCTCTTAGCACTATGCCATCTCTTTGGTCTGCTACATTCATTTGGGGTTCCTCTAGGCTATCTTCATCAAGTGCAGGGGGGTGGCTCTCTCCTCTTATTGTGGCAATGTTGTGAAGGACAACACAAGCAACTGTGATGTCACATACCCTCTCTGGACTGACCCTCAGCCCACGCAGACACTGAAACCTTGCCTTCAGGATGCCTATGGTCATCTTGACCTTGGCCCGTGTCCTGCTGTGGGCCAGGTTGAACCGTGTCTGTGGTCCAGGCTCAGGTTGAGGATAGGGCGTCATCATAAAAGGCGAACAAGGGTAACAAGGGTCAACATTAGTGATGATGTGGGTCGCATCACATATTACCTAGTTAGTGGGGACAAGTGATGAGTTTACTGCTTTTAACACCAAAAGATTGAGGAGTGAAAAAACAGTTCATACCTGCACATTGATGCTATGGACAGACTTCCTATTAATATAGTCTCCTTCATTGACTGAAGGAACTTTAATAGGAATGTGGGTGCCATCAATACACCCAATCACATTTGGGAACCCTGAAATTTAAAGTTATGTTATTAAAGAATTAAGTCACAGTGTGTGTGTGTGTGTGTGTGTGTGTGTGTGTGCAGTATGCTTAGAGCAAGTAATGGTATGTAACTAATTTGTCACACAGGTTTATGGCCAGGGAACAGTACAAAAGTGTGTAGAAACCGCTTCAGTGCCAGGCATACTGTACGAACAGCTCTACACACAGTTGCCTTTCCCACATGCTCTGCATCGGCCACATTGTATAGAAAACTCCCTGTCGTAAAAAAACGAAGAGCAATGCACAGAATGTGTTCTGTGGTAAGCGCTGACCCACAGTTCGTCACGTTTGATACGTAAGGTTTCAAAAGATTCTTTAAAAAAATTAACGAATCTTTTGAAAAATGGTAATGCTCGTGCAAATATTCATTTGGATATGAAAACACATCGATACATGGCCTTATCACCCTCTCGCGGTGCAAAAAACCTCGTATAATCTGTGCTTCTACATCCACAGGATCGTCATCAAAAGGGCAAGCCATGCTGAGTGAGCTCTCTGAAACAAACTAACCCTGGAACATAAGCTGCTCTGGAGCAGGTTATCTTCAGAGAGCAAGTTGCTATGGTTACTTACATACCCTGAAAGTAACCTCCGATTTTGGAACCGAAAGCTGAGGTTATCCGCTCGCTTATCCTCAAACATACCCGGGTATGTCACATAACCTGCTTTTTGGAATACCCCCCTGATTCTTCTCAGAGATTACTTAGCCCTATACCAAATGGTAATTATCGTTGTGGTAATTGTGCTCAGTGCAATAATACATCAAAAACTTCTTTCTTTTGTCATCCAAGAACCGGTAAAAAATGTAGAATCAACTCTGTTATTACCTGTGTTCTACGCATGTTGTTTATTTGATTCGGTGTCCTTGTGGTTTAGGTTATGTTGGAAAAACATCACGTCAACTTAAACAAAGAATTAGTGAACACAAGAGTTCTATCAGGAGAAAAGATATGAACTGTCCAGTTGCAGCTCATTTTCTTGCCTTAAATCATGATGTTTCTACCTTACGGTTTTGTGGTATTGAAAGGGTTAATGTGCCACCTAGAGGTGGCGATATTGAATTGCTCTGACATTAACGTGATGAATTCATGAATCTGTTTTTAAATGGGGTGTACTTTGTGATGTCATACTTAAAAAAATTCCTGATGAAGGTCATGGGACAGAAACGTAGTCAATAAATATTTTGATATTTTTTGCATAGATAGTGTAATGTGATGTTATAATGCAATCTGGGCCTGATATATGTGCTAGTATGTATGTACAGTTTTTTTTTTTTTTTTCAGTTTATGATGTGCCTATTGCGGGTTGTTATTAATCAATGGATCTTTACAGCGATTGGTCATGAATTCATGAATCTGTTTTTAAATGGGGTGTACTTTGTGATGTCATGTTTAAAAAAAATTCCTGATGAAGGTCATGCGACCGAAACGTAGTCAACAAATATTTTGATATTTTTTGCATAGTGTGCAGGATTTGTTTTTTTGCTTTTTTGACCTGGTTGGTCTTTGCCTCCAACGCACCTATCTATTGTCGTCAGGAAGCTCTGTAATTGAATTAAAGAGCTCTCGAATTCAATTGTTACTAGTAAGGATTGAACTGTAGAGCTCTCTTTTCAGCGCGACCTCATTATGATAATTGCGCCTCATGCATATTCATAAAACGGGTGACTGTCTGTCCCGATAGCCTTGTGGGCAGTCCGTCGATAACACCGTTGCGCTACAGGTATCCTGAGTTTGAATCCCGGGTCGTGGATCCTTCTGATCCCATTTTTGCATAGATAGTGTGCGGGATTTGTTTTTTGCTTTTTAGTTTTTTGACCTGGTTGGTCTTTGCCTCCAACGCACCTATCTATTGCCGTCCGGTGTGCAGAGTTTAATTGTTAATTAATTGCAGAGCTCTACAATTGAAATTTTACTAGTAAGTATTACAATTAGAGAGCTCTCTAATTCAATTTTTACTAATAACAATAGCAATTAGAGAGCTCTCTAATTTAATTCTTACAAGAAAAAATGCAATTACAGAGCTCTATAATTAAATTTTTACTAGTAAAAAACAAATTAAAGATATGCTTAATTGCAAAGCTCTGTAATTGAATTAAAGAGCTCTCGAATTCAATTGTTACTAGTAAGGATTGAACTGTAGAGCTCTCTTTTCAGCGCGACCTCATTATGATAATTGCGCCTCATGCATATTCATAAAACGGGTGACTGTCTGTCCCGATAGCCTTGTGGGCAGTCCGTCGATAACACCGTTGCGCTACGGGTATCCTGAGTTTGAGTCCCGGCTCGTGGACCTTTCTGATCCAGCACCCCCTCCCCCCAATTCACTTATACTGTCCTATTGGAATAAAGGCAAAAATGCCAAAAATAAATCTTAAAAAAAGAAAATGGGGACTCAAGCAGCTTGTTCAGTCAAGCAGCTTTTAATGATGAATAGCAGCGCTGAGGCTCTAATGATCTATTAAGTATTATTATATATATTGATTAAAATCATTATAAAATGATTATGCTTTACA
>NW_015632025.1:23847-24511 GCF_001515625.1 Sinocyclocheilus rhinocerous
ACCAACACAAATAGTTCCAAACAAAGCCGGAAAAGAACTGTTGCGCCCGAGAGACATGTTTCGTACTTGCATGAATCTGTGTTTTTAAATGAATCACTCAGTAAGACAGAGTCGTGCTGCCACCTACTGGCCAAAACCAGCCATGGTTCCAGCACAAAAACACACACAGCAAAATATCACCTAATTAAGCTTATCGAAAAAATACCCCAAAATAATGTCGCAATTGAGTTTTTTCCCCCCTAATGTCTGACCAAAAAAGAGAGAGAGAGAGAGAGAGACAGAAAGAAAGAAAGAAAGAAAGAAAGAAAGAAAGAAAAATTTTAAAACACATTTTGTCAAGAGTGACAATTAACCTATTAATTAGCCTATATATGTACTAGCTCAAATTCTGCATGCATGTTACAGTGCATAATAAACAATCAATAGATTGAACCGAATCATTTAAACGGGTGATTTATTCAGGAACAAAACAGCGTCATGTTGCTCAGAGACACAAAACAGAGCTGTGGCTGTGTTTGGAATGATTTTTGTTGGAGAAATAGAGCAAAAACAGGAAATATGGCGTCTAAAACGTAAGTCTCTTAATATTAACTTCTTGTTTATTGAACTGTTGTATAAAATCAATGTCACATTTGTAATCATGCTGACTTTTGGAGAAAAAAAA
>NW_015632025.1:44061-50707 GCF_001515625.1 Sinocyclocheilus rhinocerous
ATTGAACCGAATCATTTAAACGGTTGATTCATTCAGGAACTAAACACCATCATGTTGCTCAGAGACGCAAAACAGAGCTGTGGCTGTGTTTGGAATGATTTTTGTTGGAGAAATAGAGCAAAAACAGGAAATATGGCGTCTAAAACGTAAGTCTCTTAATATTAACTTCTTGTTTATTGAACTGTTGTATAAAATCAATGTCACATTTGTAATCATGCTGACTTTTGGAGAAAAAAAACAGCACTTTTCCTGTGATATTAACTATATGAAATGATATAAATATACACATTTTCTGCCCCATATCTTGAATTATGTGATAATTCTAAATGCATTTTAATAGACTGATTAATGCAGTGAAAGAAAGCACTATAAACGCGCACGTGCACTAGTCTAACCTGCTAGACTTCATCATGTAATGTATGCGTGCACTCTGTAAGTGTTTTGTTTGCTTTTCGTGATATACTCGATATCAAATCGCACATCGTTAAAACAACAATTACGATATTATCGCAGACCATACATATCGCACACCCCTATTCGATTTTTATAATTGTCTTCTTATCGATCCACCAGTTCACATTTACAGCTCTGCGTGTTTGCAGGGTAAAAACATGGGTGGATTTAAGTTTAAATTTAAGACCTCTTGAAATCATAATTAAGACTTTCTTGTACAATTTAGGACTTTTTAAGACTTTTTTAAGACCCGCGGAAACCCTACACAGGGAGACGCCATAGGACTGCATATAAACTACTATACGGATCCATTCAGAATCACTAAACACACCAAAATACAAATGAAAAATGAAAACTTTCTGAATATCCGGAAACTCTGCGATCTGAAGGCGGGGCAGCGTCATCATCAGTGAACAGTTCCTCTGTCAGAACAAGCGATTTTGGAGCGTTTGATTCTCATAAACACCACTGATCCTCACAAACTTCTCCAAAACACACTTCTACAGTGAGAATCCGTTATAAAACACTTGCTGTACATTAATTTTGACAACTAAGTGAATATACTGAACTGAACTGTGTTCAAGCAGAAATATGTTATAGTGATCAGTGCACTGAGAGCGCACATACACGATTCGTTTGCGCATCAATAATAACAGACACACGCGCGCCTAATGTACGACTCCTGTATGTCACTATAATTGTCTTTACCTTGACTACAATCTTCATTAATCAAAACTTTACTAGAGTGACACTGGCTTGCTTTATCCAGCCAAGAGCTGTAGTTTTAGGATGGCCATAAGTGCCATTTATATGGGACACGTCCTGGTCAGGATTTTTATATTGCCTAAAACATCCAAAGTAGTTTGACCAATAACATGCAGTTATTGTATATAATCGACCAATCGTGGCACGTGAAAAGGTGAGATCTACAGAGAACGATCAAAGTGATGCAAATACGCACGTTTGTTCATTCGTTCGTTCGACTTTGTAAGGCCTCTGCGAATATCGCACAAATGAACGATTGAATCTCCTCAAAACCTGAATGAATGAATAATAATTAATTCCCTAAGAAAAGTAATCAGACATTACAACTTGAAGCGTCGCTGCGCACCGATCATTGAATGACACCAAAGTAGCCGTTTGCTCTGCTCTCTATAGCTCTTGTGAATGTCATACAACGATCGATCTGCACAGTGCAAACATCCAAAACCTGGATATTTTAGGCAATATAGAAATCCTGGCAAGGATGCGTCCGGTAAAAATGGCCCGTATGGTCACCCTATGTCAGGGATAGGCAACTTTGTTAGTGAAAAGGGCCAGCATTTTTTCGCTTTTTGTCGATCCACTGGTTCACATTTAAAAATATGTAGCAAAAATAGCAGATGGGCTTATTGAAAAAGCACATTCGTTCTCTGCCAGCAGGTGTCACTTTCGAAACTGCACATATAGTGGTTTCCCCGGTAACAGCAGTACACAAAGCTGACTGCAGCGCTCAAGTTTATTCAGTGAAATCGTAGCCTTTTGAAGTTTAATCGTCATATTAATCCATATAACAATTCTTGTCTTTCTGTCCCCAAAGACCTCTAATAATTTAGACTTTTTGTACCATTTAAGAGTTTGCATGGCCTTAAATGTAAACAATTTAACTGAAGACGTTTTAAGGACCCGCGGAAACCCTAATAAGAAAATAGTTCAGTGCAAATATTTCTGTCATGCATTTGGCAAAAAGCTTTTGTTAACTATGAATTTTACCTTTGAAATGTGAGGCAAGTGCAACTCTGGCGTCCCCGTTGTTTGTGAGCAGTGGTGTGATAGCGATTTAAATAAAATACAGATTTACAAAAAATCCAAACATATGGGTATCCCCTTGAACTTGGTAAAAAGATAATCTGTTTACCATCTTGTCTTGAAAATACTGTTTTCATGGTCAGTTTTTCATTTATTATTTGCTAATGTTAGTGAATGTTTACATTAGAGTGCACGTCCTGCTATGCTGAAATTAATAGGGGAGCGGCTGGAAATAGCGACCTCTCCTGGATGGAGATGGTATTAACATCATAAACTGAAAGCAATCTTTACATGACTTGCTTTTCAAATGTTTTCAAATTGATCATCCGAGTCTAATATGATCCAGCGGGCCGTACTAAAAGACACTACGGGCCGTATACGCTATGTATACCCTATGTAGTTTGCATATTTGGGAAATGGCTTGAGCTGCTCCGAAACAGAATATCACAGAATACATCCAAGAAAGGTGGTGCTGATTTTTTTTTTTTAATTGTTTTAAAATTTAACATATTAATCAAAAACTTAGTGACTTGAATATACTTTAAGTTATTTCGCGCCCCCTGGAGGATCACTGAGCCCCCTAGTGGGGAATGACTGCCCTAGACCAACAAGCCACCTTCAGCTGGTTGTGGAACTCGCTCTGCACATGGCTTCAGAAGCAAGGAGTGGCAGCTGTGTAAAATAGTTGAGTAATGTTACTTGATTACTGTACTTGGGTATTATTATGGGGGATTTGTACTGTCCTCAAGTGCAATTTAAACTGACCTCTTGTAGTTTTACTTGATTACATTTCTGAGGAAAAAAAGAGTAATTTTTACTCCTAACAGTTTTATTTCAAATTGAAAAGTACTCTTTATATTTTTGCATTTAATTCCCTTCTGTCTTATGCACACTAATTGTGGTAAATGGAAGCTCAGCGGTGCGTGCTTGATGTGCGAGAACCAGTGGCGGAGCTAGTGTTTTCTACATGGGGTGGCCAAGGCTAATTCAGGGGGTCCATAGACCATGACAGAAAATCAGTGTATATCTCCAACCTGGCATAAAAAAGCATGAATAAATCCAACAATTGCTGATTACTTCACATTACCCCACATTAGTTAAACATACTGTGACTTCAAATATTAGTCTATTGGAACTTATTTCTGTCATCTCATTAACCTGTGGTTGGAGCAAAAGATCTAACATTAACAGGCTACAGTGAATTTTGTAAATGTTGTTCAGGAAACCTAAAACTTCAGCTTACTTCAAACGGGGGTTCCTAACTTTTGAGTTCAACCTGGAGTCATATGCGGAATTCCCGGGGGGGGACAATCTGAGGGTTGTCCCCCCTAAAAATATGATTAAAAACCACGCTGTGCATTGTAAATAGCAATGTTGTATACTTTAAATAATTGTGTAAGTAGCAAAACAACACAAACGAGGCAAAAATGCATTTTAAGTTTAGAAACATTTTGAGTCTCCCCCTCCCTTGCCTCACAGTATGGACAGAGAACAAAGCCAATAGTTGTGGAACTCCAGTAAGTAAGGCTGTCAAGGCTATTTTATTCACTTAAACATTGGATGAAGTGATTATTTTCTCTTTAATACAGATGATGCCAATGTATTTTTCGATGAGTCCGCTATGTTAGCAATAATAACGTTACGTTATAACGGAAAGAGTTGCCAGGTTTTCATAACAAAACCCTCCCAATTGCTACTCAAAACTAGCCCAAACTATCCGCGTTTGATGGGGTCCCCCGGTAAAAATTGTGTTCCGGGGGCTAAAATACACGTTACTGGGATCGCTTCAACCCGCGGACATGAAAAACAACCCACGGCAACAGTGATAAAATAGCCCGCGGGAAAAAACGCGGACTCTGTTACACTGTGATGGATAGTAATAATGTCTACAGACACGAGCGCTGTCAAGGCGCGACCACAACAGCTTGAAGTTGTCTAATTTGCACGGTCTCCCTGTTACACTAATAGTAGTAAGCCATTCCTCTGTGTATACATATCGTACTTGTATGACCGCCATCAATTCGTAGCAGTGAATGAAGAGGTATCATATCGATCACAAGTGCAGTATGGAGTACCTCAAGGCTCAGTACTAGGGCCGTTACTCTTCACGCTTTGACACAATCTGTATTGTTAAAAGCACTATATAAATAAAGGTGACTTGACATATCCTTACAAGTACAATTTTTGCTGTATTATTTGTGTCCCCTTCAAATATTGCTCTTGAGAAATGTTATGTTTATTGTCCCCCCCAACTGTTAGATGAAATATACGCCGCTGCCTGGAGGGAGAATTACTCAGGAATAATTAACAAGCTTGCGATTAAGTACATGTTATTTTTTCTCAATTTTTCTTAAAGTAACAACTGATACCCCTATTTGGGGTAACTAAATTTACACCAGGGACACATGATGCTGGATTTAAAATTTGGGCATCAAAAGGTTTGAATAAGGTGAGAGATTTATTTAGAAATGAAACTATGCTCAGTTTTCAGGAATTAAGACAAAACTTTGATTTACCTAAAACTATATATTTTTTTAAATATCTTCTAATTAGGAATTTTTATTAATAAGACACAGCATCATTCTCCTCTCTTGCCGGATCTGTCCCCTTTAGAAAAATTACTTTAAACCACTTCAGTGGGGGTAGGCAAATT
This sequence comes from Sinocyclocheilus rhinocerous, assembly GCF_001515625.1. Taxonomy (NCBI): domain Eukaryota; kingdom Metazoa; phylum Chordata; class Actinopteri; order Cypriniformes; family Cyprinidae; genus Sinocyclocheilus; species Sinocyclocheilus rhinocerous. The sequence goes on from NW_015632025.1 coordinate 48,956, forward strand.
TGTTTATTTTATAGACTAATCTCCACTAACTGTTTATGGAAGTGTCCCCAAGTTGAAAGTTTTTGGGAAAAAGTTTTAAACTTTTTATCCCTGGTGTTGAAACAAAATGTTCCCAAATGTCCAAAACTCTGTATACTAAATATTTTCCCAATAACTTGCACTTTTACTATGCGTGTAATTTTTAATTTCCTTTTCTTTTTTTCCCTTTTTTCTCTTATTATTTTTCTTTTTTTCTTTTTAATGTTAAAGTTTCTAAAATCAATAAAGACAGTGTTGAAAAAAGTAACAATTGACTTACAAGTTTATATTAGAAATTTTTTTATAATAACATTATCTATACATTTTATTACTTATAATAAAAAAGAGCAATTATGAGTAAATATATAATAAATATAATTTATCTATACATTTTATTATAATAAAAAGAGCAATTACAGGAGTACATCCGCACTCAGTACAGTGACCCAGCAAGGAACAAACCCCTAGACTCGCCAGGGTATGTGCCTAGACCCTCAGAACCATCAGCCCTGTTTGACGCATCACCACCAAAGTAGCACGGCTGGTGATGGAATTAAGGAACTCCTCCGACAGGGCAGTGGCTGTGGAGGGCTAAGGAGGAGGTGCAGAAGGTGATGGGAAGGCTGCAACATCAACAAATTGTGGGCATGGTCCAGACAGGGCGGGCAGGCCTTGGATGGAGCGAGCCACCCATCCTATGGTCCAAGGCAAGTAGGAAGGAGAGGACGGACCTAGTTGTTGCAGAGGTCACCAGGATTGAGCAGGAGGAGCTCAGAGTAAGGTCTGTGGCACAGGGACAGCAGGGGCGGTGGACAACTTGGGAGGGTGTCGCGAGCCGAGCAATTAGCTGGGCAGAGTTCTGGAAACTACCACAGGCTCGGCTCAGTTTCCTCATTAGGGCAACATACGACACGCTCCCGAGCCCTAAAAACCTCCACCAATGGCTTGGAACAGAGCAATCCTGTGACCTCTGCGGGACCATCAATGCCTCACTCCAGCATGTTCTGTCGGGCTGTAAAACAGCACTGACACAGGGTCGGCTCAGATGGCGGCATGACCAAGTGCTCAGGAAGCTGGCAGAGGTGCTGGAGAAAAGTCGGCAGGAGGCAAATAATCAGAGTCCATTAGAGAGTCGATGTAAGATCCACTTCCTCAGGCAGGGGGAACCCGCAAGGCATACCAGCAAGAGACCACCCGCCAAGCTATTAACACCAGAGGCGGGGTGGAAGATGGAAGTAGACCTGGGAAGGCAGCTCCAGTTCCCACAGGAGATATGCAGCACCACATTAAGACCAGACGTGGTGCTGTGGTCTGCAGCTGTGAAGTCAGTGATACTGATCGAGCTGACAGTGCCATGGGAGGAGGGACTGGAAGCTGCCTACGAGAGAAAGAAGGCGAAGTATGCAGACTTGGTCGCGGAGTGCAGAGAAAGTGGATGGAGGGTGAGGCTGTACCCGGTGGAGGTGGGAGCCAGAGGCTTTGTGGGCAGATCAATATCATGCCTGCTCAAGGACCTGGGACTACGGGGAGCCACACTGAGCAGATCCACCAAAGAGCTCTCTGAGGAAGCGGAGAAAGCAAGCCACTGGCTCTGGCTGAAACGACGAGACAAGGCTTGGGGAGTAACATCGAATTAGGTTTTGCTGCAGGGGGTGTCAGGGAGACGTCCCTGTTCACTGCCCCGCCACCAGGAGACGTTCTGGGTTAAGGGGCGAAACGTCAATGAGCGGTGGT
>NW_015632025.1:52223-71392 GCF_001515625.1 Sinocyclocheilus rhinocerous
TCTCTCTCTCTCGCTCTCTCTCTCTCTCTCTCTCTCTCTCTCTCGGGAGACTTTTTTTGAGTGTTTTATATTGTATCAGACAGTCAGATAGTGTGAAAAGCAACTAATAAAACATTTCTTTGACCTGACTGAGGTGTTATTAGCGAGGTAAAGTCTTAATATAAATTTAATGGTTGTTTTTATTATTATTATTGAAAATGTTTGTAAAAGCTATATTAGAATAATATAAAATCTAAATAAACAAAATGGATCGGCATTAATCTAATATCCCCAATTAAATTTAAATAAACATGACAGATACAATCAAAAAGACATTTAGGCTAACTCTGTCAGAGTGATGCATATCTTAATAATTTAAATTTAACGTCTACATATCAATCATGTTACGTGTTGTATCCTTATAATAATGGATACAGCACTGATGCGCATCCTGGCGATAACATGAAATGCAGGCTATTAAAAAAATAAAATAAATAAAATAAATAAATAAATAAAGCTTTGAAGTTGCCAGTATAGATTAAATCATCATGGATGAATTTAGACATTAAAGTTTTTACATTGTAATGTAATTTAGGTCATTGCGTTTGGATAAAAGCGTCTGCAAAATGATAAAATGTAAATAAAAATCAGAATTGATTTGAGACCTACTACAGCTCATATAGTCCAGCTACGACAGACTCGCATTCTAGACGGTCTCAGAACAGATATATTCACCTCAGTAAAGAAAGTATTGTGTTTCAAGTCATTATTTTATTTGTCTTGATGTTTCAAAATGACTCTCTTGTCTGCGTTTCCTAAGCAACTCGTATAAATGCATAAATAAGGTAGCCTAGTATGGCTTTCGAGACAGCATCAGCTTGACTAATTACTGGTTGTGAAGGGATAAATAAACAATAAACTGTGAGAGTGAGCAAGCAAAATAAGGGTTAGGCGTAAAAGAGCACATAGTTATTGTGTTGGGGCCCCATACCTGCAATTTGTTAAGGGCCCCCAAATCAAGTTTGCCCCTGTTTAACAGGAGTTGATGCAATGTTGAAATGTTGAGAAAACACTTGTTAAAATGTAAGTGATTTGTTTGTAAATCCAGTGGTCAAATGCTGTGTGGCGTCTCAGTTTTCTGTGTAATTACAGCTGCCTGACTACTGACTGCTCATTGTGTGAACATCCACAAAACTGGAGGACTTTATGAATGTATAAACGCGGTAGGTTATGAAAAAAATATGAAAAAGTGGAATTAGTGAGAATCAATGAATTATGAATAATGTTTTGCTATTGTGTGAATAATTTATAATCATGTGATCAATAAAAAGTAACTAAACTGATTATGAGTGGTTTCAAATGTAATATAATCTAATTAAAAGTACTTTTTGGAATCTGATTGCATAATCTAGATTACATGTAATCAGTTACTACCCATTTACAAAGCTTTTGGGTGATTTAAAGCATATTATCAATCAACATCACTGCAAACAGGCTTTCCATCTAATATAAACCAGTATTTACCTAGTCTAATAATAACAACAACAAGTTATAATAACAATAATAAGCTATTGCTCTCGCACGTGTCCAACAAAACCAAAAGTCTGCTGATCCTTAAGAGAGCAATAACCAGTTTACTCCATCTCTATCTAATTTAACAAAAATATCACACCAGCAGACATTCCAGTTGCTCTCTGCATATTTTGTTTTAAAAAGCGTACATATTTTGAGATTTTGGTTCACAAATAAAAACAAACTAACAAAAAAATAGATAGCACACTAATTTGCTGTGGTGCCTCATAGATTCTCATACTTGTGAAGAAGTAGCCTAGTTTCTCTGAACCTATAAATGACACGGGTTAAAACAAAGAATCCTATTGGCCGAGGAGAAAGCGATTCGCTTTTTAATTGGCCCATTGCCCCCGCCGCTTTGACTCCGTCCTTTCTGTTCATCAAGTTTGGTTGAGTTGTTTGAGAGTTCATGTCAGACTTGAAGAAGTGTGAAAAACTCGCGCCTACACACATTATGAGCGGTGAGTCCACTTTATACAATCTAAATGTGTTTATTAGCTCTCATCAGTATTAACGACAACTGTAATCGATTGATGTATTGTCAAACACCGACATCGATTCGCCCAAAACACCTAATTATGTTGTTCGTATTCCGCTTAAGTGATCATAAACCGCAATAATCGTCTCGTAATCGCTAACAGGAGCCATCTGAGTTTGACGTAAAGTTTGTTGTTTTTGTTTCTGGAGTTAGTGACCGTAATCTTGAGCTTGTTTGCCAAGTTGTGTTGATCTTTACAGCGACCTACATTGAGTTAACTTATATAACACGAGCGACGATAAACAGCGTTTAACGAAAGTCAGAGAATGGACGTTAGCGATGAAGATGATGGCGACGAAGATTATGAAGAAGCGAATAAGTGTTAGTGTTTTTAGTGAAGGAATATGGCCACTGAACGCGTGTCAGCTCCTCAGCTAATGCTGCTCTGCTAACTTTTAAACCGGTTTCATCTGTTGCCCGTGAACTGCACACTAGATAAACACATGCTTGTGCTCTTTCTGAGTTTCTGTTGACTGTGTGTCAGATCCACAGCAGAATAAAATGAGTTTATATTAACTGTGTGTCAGATCCACAGCAGAATAAAATGAGTTTATATTAACTGTGTGTCAGATCCACAGCAGAATAAAATGAGTTTATATTAACTGTGTGTCAGATCCACAGCAGAATGTAATGAGTTTATATTAACTGTGTGTCAGATCCACAGCAGAATAAAATGAGTTTATATTAACTGTGTGTCAGATCCACAGCAGAATGAAATGGCGGCGCTGGTGGACAACGACACGAGCTTCATTCAGAAGAGAAACTCCAGCACAGCTCAAGTAAGTGCTCCACTTCACAGCCCATATCTGTTAACCCTTCCCTGCAGAGTGTGTTTGACTCGAGCTCGCTGTATTAGGTGCTGCTGAGTGTGTAATGAAGGCAGGTCTGTGTCTGCTCTGAGCAGCTTCGCTGAGGGTTATGGGAGGGAAATGGGTGGATCAGGAAGCAGTGTCTGCTTTTAAAACTCTTCACTTACTGGAAATAAAGCACAGCCGAGGCTTCTGCTCTGTGATTGGAGACCAGAGCAGATTTCTTCAGACTGTTGTTGACCTGAAGTTTGTGAACACAGATGCTTCTAGCTGCTCACCTGAGGCTGATTTTGTGTGGCGTAGAGCGGTTCATCATCGTATAAGGGTCAGATTATTCCTTCAGGTCAGCAGCTGTCATGGCACAGCAGAAGCGTGAAGACAGTTTGTTATTTAGCTTTAACACAGGCGCACATTAAGCGAGGTCAGCTGGACCGTTCTTCGGCAATACTTTGGCCAAATGCTCACGCAGAGTTTGCATACTTGCTTAAAGTACGTTTCTGTCATTATTCAGCACATACTCGGAACAGTCTCTGTCTGTATGAGAAACACAAGTGTGATTGGCTCAGTTTTAATATTCTTAATCAGTTTTGTTTCAAAGTAAATGACCAGATTTCTGAAATTTCAGAAAGTTCAGTTGTCAAACATAATTGAAATCTCTCTTTTTATTATCAATACTTGACCGCACATGTTTGTATGTTTTTTAGCTAATTCTTGTGGGATCCATAATCTGTTGTTAAAATTAATAACTATTATGGTGTTTGCAGGTTTTGCAGTCCACTAAAAAATATGAAAAATAGTAAATGGTAATTACTGTATTACAAATAGCAATTATTAGGGGTGCTCCGATCAGGGTTTTTGAGGCCGATCACAGAAAGCAGTATCTGCTGATACCGATCACCGATACCGATCTTTTTAAAGCCTTATTTTTATCATGTAGTATTATTTATAGTGATACTCCAATCAGGAATTTTAGACTTTTATTCGGGGCCTAAATTTCATTTTTGAAAATGAGGGGTATTTCCCTCGTGTGACTCTTGTGAGGGGATTTTTTTTTATTTCAGGTGTGGAGGGGAGCATTTTTTTTTTTTTTTTTTTTTTTTAAACATATTTATCTCACCTGTGCAATTTTTGCACAATAGCTTACACACAGCACAAAAAAGTTGCTCAAGCAAGCGTTTCAAATACTTTTCTTACGTTATCACAAACATTCTAAATTAAAACTTACCATTGACAGAAACAGTCAGCTCTCTACTGCCTTTCCTTTTTTATTTAAATCTTTATTACAAGCAATCCTGCGGTTCATAAAGAACTTTGTTTTCCTTCCTCCACGAGTGCCATCTATTATTGCCTTGTTTATCTAAAAGTGCTCTTTTCCTTTAAGCCTAGCCAAAAAGCCATATGTGTTGACTGTGAAACACAGTGGTTTAATCGGTTTATGGTTTAATTACTACATTTTTGTGTCAATCCATGTTCATATTTACAGCAAACAGTGCGCTGTCATTTTATTTCAGCGCGTGCGCACAGACAACGCCGGACCGCAGCCGTGTGCAGTGTGAATGCTTTAACATGAGCGCGAGAGAAATGCGCACTGCAAATGGAGTATGTGGCGTTATGTGTGTGCGCTGCGTGTGTGCATGAGCTCAGTCTCCAGGAGAGCGTGCGAGCACTGAATGCTTAAACACTGGCAAGAATTAAAAAGTAATGCAATTTATAAACTTTGGTGACGATGTGACTCTGCCTCGCTTGTGCAAGTGACAATTCCTGTGTTAACTGTGCAGCTCGCTTATAGACAGACACGATGTGTGGTGATTTGCGCATTTTGAGAGAGAGAGTGTGCGGTGATTCACTCATGCTGTTTGTGAAATTAATTTTCAAATTACTTGAAGTTATTTAATGAAGAAATATGAATTGTACCTCACCTTCAGCATTATAATTATTTTACCCATCGTCAGCTTGAGATCAGCCTTCATAGAGAGAATCAAACATCCCAAAGTGATTATCGGCTGATAGTGATCGGTAGCCCATCAATCGGAGCACCCCTAATTTTTACTGTTATTGTTATCGACCGATAAGAATATTTGGCTGATATATTAAATCAGATAAATAATGCATTATTTCCTTCAGAGACCCTTCAGATGCGCACTGTTTGCCGTGATGGTTTTTAATTGCTTGAAATATGATTGGAATCACTTTGAAAAGGAAAATACAGTGAAGTGCAACATGTGCAGGGCAAGTCTACCATAAAGGCTACATGAAATTATATTAAGAACATTACTGTAAAATAATGTTGCACATGTTTTAGCTCGTTGTTACGGGAAAAGTGCATCCGCAACAGAGCTACACCTTCATGACTAGCACAGTTAAGTTCGCTTGTGCATTTGCAGCCTTTTGTGCACTTGTACATTTGTAATATTATGTTTATTTTATGTATAGATATCTGATATATCACATATAGAACTTTAGTTAAGTTAATAGAGGGTTAATAGAGTGCTTCAGTTTACTGGCGAATCTTTAGCTCAGTGCACGCAGATCAAACAGCAGCACACAACATTAATAATTATGATTGGGACTGTCATATATAACATTATAATGAGAACACTATTCTATTAAAAATATGTGAATTCTTTGGGTTTATTTGCCATTGCAGCTGTCGCTGGACAGAGAGATTAATGATCCAGAAATTCACTGAATAGCTAAATCATTCATCTAAATGTTAGGACACAGTAGGGATGCAACGATACCATTTTTTCAGAACCGATCTGATCCGATACCGAAAATTATGAGTATCTGCCGATCCGATCTGATACCAGCGCAGTTTTTTTTTTTTTTTTTTTTTTAAATCAATGTAGAATTATCCATACTTCTGTGTTAAACACAATCTGCTAAATATAGACAACTTTATTTTAAAGAAATATAACAAATGAAAAAATACATAATCATAGGCTCCGTCCACACGGAGACTCATTTAGCTGTATACACATACATTTTGTATCGTATAGGCGTTTCGTCCACACGGATCTGGCGTTTTGGGGGAGTGAAACCGATATTTTTTAAACCGGGTCTCGGATTGGATAAATCTGAAAACGCCGCCCTTGTGTTTTCGTGTGGACAGCGAATCCGTATATTTTCTGAAACGATGACGTCATCAGCCCACGTCTCGCCGCTAGTCAGACACCGCTACGTCACGTAACAGCAACAAAAACATGAACAAACACTGAACGATTGTCTTTTTATTAGAGATGCACCGATTGCAATTTTCTTGGCCGATTCCTATTTTTTTGTTAGTGTGATCTGCCGATACCGATTTTTGCCGATTCCGATTTTCTTTCTAAGAACTATAATTGACAGCATATGCAAACAAAAATCTACTTTTCAACGGAAAGTTTTATTTTCATAAACACAAGTAAAAAGTCAGTAATAAAATAAGAACAAATAAAAAAATGGCAAACAACTGCCATACTGAATATTGGACTGCGGTCCCTTTAAGAGTTTATCCACGGACCCAATATACTGTTACACAACATGCGTTCTCTTTCTCAACTATTTAACGTTACAAAACTGACTGTGTTTAACTGGATTCTCGCCAAGACGGGCATTTTGACATAATTTTGTATGTATTTGAACGTTTTAGCGCAGTTAGCCACTCATTCGCACGCAAGGTTTATGTGCATAGTCCAAGTCTTCTCTGTTTTTAGTGTATCGCTGTGGCAGAATTACAGCGCCACATACTGGTCTGGCATGTATACTACATCATTTTGTGTCGGTTTCGTGTGGACGCAGATATTTATTGAGACAAGGAGAAAAAAAGATCGGATAGGGAAAGCTCTGGCTTCGTGTGGACGTAGCCATAGTCTATGACAAAAATACTATTATAAACTAGGTTAGTGGATAATTCAGTAGCAAAAGTTACTCTAGAAAATGGGTGCACAATTTTATAAAATCTAAACATTTAGTGAAACAACATTTAGTATTATTTGAGCCTTTTCTTTGAACATTTTTAAACGTCAGTTACTGTGCGCTCTTGGAGAGCGTTTCATCGTCTTGACTGTCATAAACAAACGCGACACGCAGCTTGAACACTGAATGATGACAGACAGCCGCAGCGGAGAGAAGAGTTTACATCAACTCGACTTAAATAACCTAACCCTTCATCTCTACCTCACATTAAACTATGAAACGGCTTCAGAACACTTGGAATATATAAATATTATGGTGCTTTATAATATAATGTTTTTGTGCTTTCGTGGGGCTTAACAATAACACAGACTAGTATACGCACAATGTGGGATTTGGATCGGTCTCGTCTGACTGATACCTCGATCCAGCAGAAAATGCCAGTATCAGAGCGATACCGATCCTGAGTATCAGATCGATGCATCCCTAGTACAGTTATTTAAAGACACTTAATATGAAGTGGCCTCATGTTGTTGTTGTGGTTTGCTTTTGAAATGCAGTAAATTAGCTGGCGTAATTTTTTTCCAAAAAATAGCAGCAACAGTGATTTCTAGAATGCCTCTAAAGCATATTTCTCTCTCCAGGACTCGCAGCAGCCGTCCCCTTTAGCGCTGCTGGCTGCCACCTGCAGTCGGATCGACGAAAACGATGCGGCAGAACAACAGTCGCGGCAGAGCCAGAGCCAGGACTTGCAGATCGAGCTCCAGCAGCCCCATCTGTCACACACCGCTAACGGCTGGCACGTGGTCCCTGCGGGCGCTCCGGTGTCCAGCAGCTCTTCCAGCACCGGAGCCCTGCTGCAGCCGCAGTACGTGATGGCCTCCTCACAGAGCCTGCAGAGTCAGCCGGTGCTCAGCACCCTCTCGGGGGTCATGCCGAGCCTCCAGTACCAGGTGATCCCACAGTTCCAGACCGTAGATGGACAGCAGCTGCAGTTCACTCAGACAGCTCCGGAGGTGTCCACAGCAGCAGGGCAGTTTCAGCTGGTGTCGTCTCCCAGCGGCAATCAGCAGCTCATCACCAGCCGAGCTTCTGGAAACATCCTGACCGTCCCTGGCCTCTTCCAGCAAGCCATCCCTCTGCAGAACCTCAGCCTGAGCGGAGCAGTGCTGCCCAATCAGGCGCAGTTCCTCACCAACGTGCCACTCAATGCCAACATCACGCTCCTGCCGGTGGGCTCTGTAAGCGACGCAAACGCCGGAGGAGCTCCTCAGCAGCTGCTCCAGAGCACCACCGCAGCAGAGTACTGCACCACCTCCACCAGCACACAGACCACTGCGCCGGGAGGCATCCTAACGCTAGCCCAGAGCAACACATCAGAGCCCGGGAGGCCCTTCCAGAACATGTCCGGAGACGGACAGAAAGCCAGTCAGGCTCAGATCGTCATTCAGCCGCAGCAGGTGCTGCAGAGTGTCTCGGCCGGCGGCCAGGTGTTCGCCACACAGAGCCTGTCTCAGGACGGAGTGCAGAACGTTCAGATCCAGACCATCGCCAACGGCAGCCCCATCTTGATCCGCACCGTCGGGCCCAACGGCCAGGTCAGCTGGCAAACGCTTCAGCTGCAGAGCCCCGCTAACACCCAGATCACGCTAGCGCAGCCCGGGACGCTCTCGGGCCTGCAGACCATCAACCTGAACACGCTGGGAAACACAGGGCTGCAGATGCACCAGCTGCAGGGAGTTCCCATCGCCATCGCCAACACAGCCGGTGAGTCTGCTTCCGTTCTCTGCTCTTCTGTTCAGTCCCTTCTATAAACCTGAGTGATCAGTGCGTTTCAGGATAGCAGACAGTGCAGAGTGAAGAAATGGCTCTTTCCTGATGAGCAGTTACACGTCTTTGCACTTAGTTGATGTGTCATACAGAAAAAGTGTGTGTGGCCCAAATGCGAGGACAGCTGTGCAGTGTATCGGTCCCATCATATTTATTTTTGTTTTGTTTTTTTGCAGTGTTGCGCATCATAACCAATCACACACGATTTTGTTGAGTTTTTGAATGCAATGGCCAATCAGAGGTGTTCAGATGCTCAACGCTGAAACAGTGGAGTTTTGTTGAGTGCACGTGCTCGCTGACTGAATTCAGCTCTCTCACGATGTTTTTATTAACTTTTGATCATGTTAAATACAAAGTCAGTCATATTAAAAATATTTTATGACATGACATCCTTATGCCATTTCACTAAAAAGACAATGGGCCTCATTTATGAAACTTGCGTAAATATAAGAGTAAATTCAGAGTAATTTGCGTGTAAAACAGACCCAGGATGAATGGTCGGTGTAGTATTTGTCCCGCCCCTCCTCCACTGATTGGACAGCTGGGTAAAAAGTGACAGTGACAAGCGCTGCGTTTTACCCAAAGCTAAACAGTTGAGTTTATCAACTCTCAGCTACAAAAAAACCCCAGAGCAAACAAACTTGTAAAATGTTATAATGGCAGTGCATCAAAATTCAGTGTCATCAGTTTGCCAAAAATAGTAAATATTCAATAACCTGTGTCCACCAAAGTGTTTTTAGACAGCTGAAAAATGTCAGGCGCTCTTCTTAAAACGGCCAGTTGGTGGCGCTTGAGAATGCTTTGGTGGCACAGCGTTTTTCCAGCTGAGACGCTTTAGTTGCTATGATTTGGAATATCCACGACAGTAATGTATTACTAGTATCACATTTTGAAGAATATTACTGAATATAAAAATGCAGTAACCAGCAATATTAACTTCTCTATTGTTGTTCAGTTGTTGTACAAGCAGGATGAATGGTCGGTGTAGTATTTGTCCCGCCCCTCCTCCACTGATTGGACAGCTGGGTAAAAAGTGACAGTGACAAGCGCTGCGTTTTACCCAAAGCTAAACAGTTATCAACTCTCAGCTACAAAAAAATAAATAAAAACAAACTGAGCAAACGAACTTGTAAAATATTATGATGGCAGTGCATCAAAATTCAAAATTCTTTCGTATCAGCTAACATTTTAAACATACAAACACTTTCATGAATCAGGAAATTTATGTCAGAACAGCTTTATGAACGATTTACACAAAAATTGGTTCTGCTCGTGTTTCATGAATGAGGCCCAATGTGTAGATTACACAAACATGAGGCTGCTTTTATCCAGACCCTGGAGTGGGTTCACTCTCCTGCAATGAAACGAAGTAAATGAAAAAATTACCACAGTGAAATCATGTATCTGCGATCTCACAGGCTGGCGATTGGACGATATGATTATGGAGCATATCGCCCAACACTGGGGAAAATAACTGGACAGGACTAGACCATTAACTGAAGTAGTGTGCAGTCTACGTTTTCTTCATTGCTCTGGAAGCGATCTCCGAAGCTGCAGCGAGTATCTGCTTTCACTACTACACTGCATCTCGCAGCTTCTCTCCACTCTTCACATGGACCATCAGCTGTCCTTCTGAGCTCTGTCTTAGCCGTCTTACATTACAGACATCGCAGGTTATTGCTCTGGCTGCATCTGTGGTCCTCACGCCTCCTGCAGCTGGACTGTGGCGTGTTCACGCAGGTCTCTTCTGCTGTTTTCAGAGTCAGTAGAAAGGTCTTTAATGTCATAAGTTATTAGAGTAATGTGATCGTAATTGCCTGTCGTCTGTAAACTGTAAGTGTGTCTTAAGGTTCCTCAGATTCCTTTTAATTCAGTTAAGTTAAACCCAAACTTTTATTTGGGCGGGTTGTCGTAAAGACCTTCTATCTGTATCTGATGATAGTTTTCTCAAACGAAACCGTGAAATACTGGTGAATTGACACTTAAACCCTCATTTTCACTTGCCTCTGGCCACGTCTCAGCATCCAGTTAACAAACAAAGCAAAGTTCTTAATTTTATGATGTCGCATGTCTTTAGAATTGACCATTTCTAGTGAAGCACAGAACACAGCTATGCAAACTTGTGTGCAATGTAAGACTGTTTTATTTCTAGTGAGCACACTGATGAACACAATTTTCTCTGCTTGTTGTCAGATCAGGAACAAGAACGTTTTGAGTGCAAGCAGTGGAAGGCAGCTGCAGTGATCTCTTCTGGCGGCTGTGCTATCTAGGCCTTGTCTTGCGAGCTGCTTGTCTGTGTGTGATTGCGGTGTTTGCTCTGCAGGAGATGTGAGCGGAGCTGCAGGAGACGCTCTGGAGGACAGCGGTGCGCTGGAGGAGAATGTGGAGAGCAGCCCGACGGCCTCCAGCAGACGCACACGCAGAGAAGCCTGCACCTGCCCCTTCTGCAAAGACGGAGAGGGACGGTACGCTACTCATTACCTGATGCATGGATCCATTATAATGATACACTTCTGATTTCTGGAAGTTGACTTCACTGAAGATATCACCGACTGTGTTAACTGTATTATTTGTGTCCTTCGATTCTTGAAAGGTGTTATATAAACAAAACATTATTATTATTATTATTATTATTATTATTAACTGGAATACTTGATGGGATGGGTATTTTGACATCATTTAATTTTACTAGACCAAATCTCTATGGCCAGCTGTAAAACTAGTCATCTACTGCTGGATAAACAGCAGCTCTGCCTTCAGTCTTTGTTAGATTGTCATCTCACCTGCTCTTCCTTCAGCAGTGACCCCAGTAAGAAGAAGCAGCACATCTGTCATATTCCCGGCTGTGGGAAGGTGTATGGGAAGACGTCTCACCTGCGGGCACACCTGCGCTGGCACACGGGAGAGAGACCCTTCGTGTGCTCCTGGTCCTTCTGCGGGAAACGCTTCACTCGCTCTGATGAGCTGCAGCGGCACAAGAGGACACACACAGGTGAGCTTCACACGCTGGCAGAGCTCGCAGACACTTTACTGAGAGTGTGTGTGAGAGTGTGTGTGAGAGTGTGTGAGAGAGTGTGTGTGAGAGTGTGTGAGAGAGGGTGTGTGTGAGAGAGAGAGTGTGTGTGTGAGAGAGGGAGTGTGTGTGAGAGAGAGTGTGAGAGAGAGTGTGTGAGAGAGTGTGTGAGAGAGTGTGTGGAATGTGTGTGAGAGCGAATGTGTGTGTGAGCGAATGTGTGTGAGAGCGAATGTGTGTGTGAGCGAATGTGTGTGTGAGCGAATGTGTGTGTGAGCGAATGTGTGTGAGAGCGAATGTGTGTGTGAGCGAATGTGTGTGAGAGCGAATGTGTGTGTGAGCGAATGTGTGTGTGAGCGAATGTGTGTGTGAGCGAATGTGTGTGAGAGCGAATGTGTGTGTGAGCGAATGTGTGTGAGAGCGAATGTGTGTGTGAGCGAATGTGTGTGTGAGCGAATGTGTGTGTGAGCGAATGTGTGTGAGAGCGAATGTGTGTGTGAGCGAATGTGTGTGAGAGCGAATGTGTGTGTGAGCGAATGTGTGTGTGAGCGAATGTGTGTGTGAGCGAATGTGTGTGAGAGCGAATGTGTGTGTGAGCGAATGTGTGTGAGAGCGAATGTGTGTGTGAGCGAATGTGTGTGTGAGCGAATGTGTGTGTGAGCGAATGTGTGTGAGAGCGAATGTGTGTGTGAGCGAATGTGTGTGAGAGCGAATGTGTGTGTGAGCGAATGTGTGTGTGAGCGAATGTGTGTGTGAGCGAATGTGTGTGAGAGCGAATGTGTGTGTGAGCGAATGTGTGTGAGAGCGAATGTGTGTGTGAGCGAATGTGTGTGTGAGCGAATGTGTGTGTGAGCGAATGTGTGTGAGAGCGAATGTGTGTGTGAGCGAATGTGTGTGAGAGCGAATGTGTGTGTGAGCGAATGTGTGTGTGAGCGAATGTGTGTGTGAGCGAATGTGTGTGAGAGCGAATGTGTGTGTGAGCGAATGTGTGTGAGAGCGAATGTGTGTGTGAGCGAATGTGTGTGTGAGCGAATGTGTGTGTGAGCGAATGTGTGTGAGAGCGAATGTGTGTGTGAGCGAATGTGTGTGAGAGCGAATGTGTGTGTGAGCGAATGTGTGTGTGAGCGAATGTGTGTGTGAGCGAATGTGTGTGTGAGCGAATGTGTGTGTGAGCGAATGTGTGTGTGAGCGAATGTGTGTGTGAGCGAATGTGTGTGTGAGCGAATGTGTGTGTGAGCGAATGTGTGTGTGAGCGAATGTGTGTGTGAGCGAATGTGTGTGTGAGCGAATGTGTGTGTGAGCGAATGTGTGTGTGAGCGAATGTGTGTGTGAGCGAATGTGTGTGAGAGCGAATGTGTGTGTGAGCGAATGTGTGTGTGAGCGAATGTGTGTGTGAGCGAATGTGTGAGTGAGAGCGAATGTGTGAGTGAGAGCGAATGTGTGAGTGAGAGCGAATGTGTGAGAGAGTGAGTGTGAGCGTGAGATGTGAGTGTGTGAGTGTGCGAGCGAGTGTGTGTGAGAGACATTTGGTGTATGTTGTGCTGTATTAGTATAGCTATTGTTGAGAAAAAAACAAACATGTATGAACAAGAAAATAAAGAGCTGGATGTACTTGGTGATTTTAAAGAGTGATTTGAATAAACTCAGTAAATCTTGTTGAAAAAAGTTGATTCCGACCTCACACTGCTTGTGATTAACTCAGCCACGGTTATATATTTAAATCAGACCTGTGACAAAATAAAATATTGGTCTTCACTACACTGCCAGTCAAAAGTTTAGAGTATTTAAGATGATTTTTTGTTTCAAAGAAAAGTCCATCTGCTCACCAAGGCTGCATTTATTAGATCAAATATACAGTAAAAACAGTAATATTGTCAAATATTATTAGTTCAGCATGATCAGAGCTGTATTTTCAGCATCATTACTGCAGTCTTCAGTGTCACATGATCTTCAGAAATCATTCTAATATGCTGACCAGAAGTATACTCATACTAATACACTCATACTCCATTAAACCAACCATAAACCGTTAGTTTTGCTGAAATACTTCATACATGGAACAGTATTGACGATATATTGATCATGTGGCTCAGTCATAGCTGTGCTTTACTGTAAAGCATCAAGGACCAGAACTATTTATCTAAAACAGTAAAAAGAAATTGTATAGAACTCAAGTAAAACAGTTTATTTCATTTGAACCTTAAATTGCATATATTTATCCTCTTAGTTGTTTTTTGGTCACATTTTATTTTAAGGTTAAATTCTTGTTATTAACAAACCATTAACTAAGATTTTTGCCTCAAACTCCTAATTTGCTGCTTATTAATAGTTAGTAAGGTAGTTAAGTTTAGGTATTGGGTAGGAGTAGGGATGTAGAATGTGGTCATGCAGAATATGAGCTTTATATGTACTCATAAACAGTAGAGCTGCACGATTAATCGTTAAAAGATTGCGATCTTGATTCAAACACCCACACAATCTGATTTCTAAAGGACAATGATTCACCCGTGGCTATTAAACCTTCAAAAAGTCTTACCGGATCATTCAGATCTGCGTTCGCAGCCGCTGACACAGAGAGCAGACATTTCCCACGTTTAGGTAGAAACAGACTTCTCAACTGCACAGTATTATTTCTGTCTTACAGTCTGTAGTGATGACTGATTACGGAGTATCACTATAAACCAATAGTGATATCACAGAAATACTGGGGTGAATGTTTAGGCTATAGTAGTGATCAAAATAGATCGTCATCTTTTGAAAGTAACTGGAGCTTCAAATAATGTTTGTGTGATTGCATTTCTCCACTAGGTGGCAACAAGTGACTGTTAAAAAATGCAGAGCTTAAAGTTCTCCGGCACCGTGCCGGATCTCCGGCGTGCAGCGTTTGACTGCGGGGTAAAAAAATAGTCCTACTATTAAAAAAAAAAAAAAAAATCTAAAAAAATCTTGTTGATTGATATCGCTTTCGAGTTAATGAGTTCGTCTATCAATGGTTTGAGAGGAGCACAGCTTTCACTCTCAACCAAACTAACATTACTAGCCAATCAGAATGTTTTGCTGCTCTTATAAACACGAGACGCGTATAATTGTATCCAATTGCGGAGTCGCAGCCCTGATGAATGGAGAAGCGCGGCAAAAAGCTGCGAGGCGCAATGTTCAAAGATGTCCATCTAGCGCATATTTACATAGAATAAGCTTATTTACATAGAAGGAGCTTTGTAAACAGCTCAGAGTAATCATGTCATCTCCATAAAACGATATGATTGCCAGAACAAATTTACCGGGATTTGTGAAAAGGTCCTGTTCACACATGATGTATTAATGGTAACTTGCCGGTAATTTACCAGTACTGTATGTGTGAAAGGGGCTGAACTCTTCCTCTGCATATGCTGTGAATTTGAGTTGCTTAACGTTCATCTGGAAAAACAGTGTGCATTATCTTATTAGATTTGTAACGTAAATCATTTATAAACCTTTGCAAACACAGGAGAATACATCAAGCTATGTCTAAATATGCCATGTATTGTACATCGCTGTTTCAAAATAAAAGTTTCTGCACATGGCCAAATATTACAATTAAATGGATTTAAACATGGTTTAATCACGCTGTAAAGTGAAACGTCACCAGGCCGCTGGCGCCCTCTGCAGGTATTTGTTTTAATACACTTAAACTTTATTTGTATTTACTGAATGTATTACAAAGATACCTTAATATGTGAAATTGGTTGAATATGGGCTGAACTTATTCTGCATCAAACTCAAACACTGGTGAGTGAAATCTAACAGTTTATCAGCCAGTGGATAAAGAGAGTGAGTATTTAGGCTGCGTCTCAATCTGCTCCCTAGTTCAGTGGTCAGGGCACTGATCAGGGAATCTGTCTCAATAGTGCACTGGAACGCTCGCTCCCTGAAAAATACCACAATACATTGCAAAACCTATCTTCCCTTACCAGAAACTACGTCACATTTCTAAGAGTGAAACATAAACCACACGAGCCAGCTCCATAAGTGTTCCTGCTCCTGTTCGCCTGTTCTCCGAGCAGATGCCTCAAACGAGAAGAGATCCTGAGGGATGCTTAGGCACAACATAATTGCTAGGATTATCAAAAAACTAAAATCTGGCGTGGTAAAAAACAAGAGCAGAAACAACTCCATCACACTGTCCTTGTCTTATGCACTATTTACTGCTAAAACAGCCAAGCTTGTTCTCCTTTTATTAAGAATGTGCTTGTGGAAGACAGACAAACTGAAGAGCTCATAATCTAAGTATTAAATTATAGTCTGAATAGACACTTGGAAAATTTAGGTAAAATATTTCAGATTTTTATTTTTTTTGAATGAAAGAAGACAAAAGACTAGACAAACTGCTTAGAATAAAATCTACATTTTTGTCTTTATATATTCCAGGGCAACCTTAAAGGTGTCATATGATGTGATTTCAATTGTTCCTTTCTCTTTGGAGTGTTACAAGCTCTTGGTGCATAAAGAAGATCTGTAAAGTTGCAAAGACTAAAGTCTCAAATCCAAAGAGATATTCTTTATAAAAGTTAAGAGTCAACCACGACCTCCTAAAATGCCTCGTTTAAATATTCCCCCACATGTCTACGTCACCGTGTAGGAAGATTTGCATAATGCTGCCCAAATGTTCACGCAAGGAAAGAAGGCGTAACTTTATTGTTGCTGCCGCCGCCACCGCCATGTTGTGAAGACGCTTTGTGTTTCGAAGCGAAACTACTTTGTTTGGTTCCAAAAGAGGACACTACTAGAAATCAGTGGTTAAGTTGTATTTACAACACTGTTCCAGAACACTTCAACCCAAATATTCAGATGTGTGCAGCACATTTTATGGAGGACTGTTTACTGATCCAGGGAGAGTAACGTTAGACTAAAATGCCAGCAGTTCTGACTCACGTAAGTACGTTTTCATGACAAAAAGCTACGAGGCGCAATGGTCAAAGATGTCCATCTAGCGCATATTTACATAGAATAACTAATTAAAAAGCAGCGGAGCTTTGTAAACAGCTCAGAGTAATCATGTCATCTCCATAAGAACGATATGATTGCCAGAACAAATTTACCGGGATTTTTGAAAAGGTCCTGTTCACACATGATGTATTAATGGTAACTTGCCGGTAATTTACCAGTACTGTATGTGTGAAAGGGGCTGAACTCTTCCTCTGCATATGCTGTGAATTTGAGTTGCTTAACGTTCATCTGGAAAAACAGTGTGCATTATCTTATTAGATTTGTAACGTAAATCATTTATAAACCTTTGCAAACACAGGAGAATACATCAAGCTATGTCTAAATATGCCATGTATTGTACATCGCTGTTTCAAAATAAAAGTTTCTGCACATGGCCAAATATTACAATTAAATGGATTTAAACATGGTTTAATCACGCTGTAAAGTGAAACGTCACCAGGCCGTTGGTGCCCTCTGCAGGTATTTGTTATAATACATAATGTACTTAAGTTGGTTATGTTCATATTATGTATAGGCATATTACATTGTTTTTTAACAGTGTTGTTCAATACAATCATGTAATTTCTTGGTTGTGATATATTTTTTGAGTCAATTATTATTGCCTCATTGTTAGTTTATATATAAATAGTGATACTGAAGGTTTTCACTTAGGTCTGTTTGTTGCAAAAAAATATCAGATTACTCAATTGTCAAAATAATCAGTAACTATAGTACTTTTTGTAATTAAAAGACAAATATTTTGTCATTGAAATTTTTTTTTTAATAGTATTAAAATATTGGCTGGTTCTAGTGAACCAAGTGTCTGTATTTTGTCTCATCTCGTGAGCTAAGTGTATTGTCACACCCCTAGTGTCGATAAGCAGTGATATAGCTCATAATTCCAAGTGTATGATACAGCTTTCATTCTTAATGAGCAATAACTTTGCCATAGTATCCTTTCAAATGTTAAAGTTGCCACAGTCATTGCATGCGGGGCATAGAGGAGAAACAATAATGTACAGTATGTGGAAAATAATGTGTTTTTTGAACCTTAAACCGCATAAACACATTTCATTACACCAAATACACAAAATACTGTTCTTTTTAGCAGCATCATATGACCCCTTTAACAATACTTGTTAAACTGTAGAAAAACATTTTCAACGACTGTCACAGTTGCCTACAGGAGGAACGAGGAGACGTGGAGTACATAAACAAGGAGATTTTAATGAACTTCAGAAGGGGAGACACAGGGCAGGCAGGAACACAATATATGTAGCACAACATTGACGTTTAAGACCCGACAGAGACGGGCTGAACAGACTAGAACTTAAGTACACAGGGGAACGAGGATAATGAACTAAACACAGCTGGGAACAAATGAAGAACTAATCGGGGAACATAATGGGAACAGGAAGGACCAAATAAGGGCATAAGGAAACACTTGGGGAGCAAAACACACAAAGCACGGAACAGGGTCTGACAGACTGTTGCAGTAATGTGGACTCTATACTTAGATGAATAACAAAACTCATGTAAATGTGTTTACTCTCAGAAATGTCTTCAGCAGTGGGATGAACTGGTGCAAAAACAGGAATCCCATTACACCACAAACAAGCGAGTTCAAGCTGAGACGAGACGTGAGCAAACTAATAAATAAATTGATTCATTTATTGATGAACATTCAGCGAACCTTATTTTGTCTTTCACAGAAATATCAATACAACAATAAAATGCCTCATGCACAGCCATTAAATTATGATAATTCTTTGGTTTATGAAAAAAAAAATTCTATTTAATAAATGGATGTCATATTTTAGTCATAAGTGTATCCGTTTGATTTCAGATAGGCCTGTCTTAAAACATTCTGATCTGTTCCTTCGATGTGTGTGTGTGTGTGTGTGTGTGTTCGCCTGATCGGGAAGTTGCAGTGACAGAAATGGTGACATTCCAGATAAAGTTTGAAAGGAGTAAAGCCTGTGTTAATGCTATTGAGTTATTTCATGAAAAAAAATCAGTTTGAATAAAGCAATAACTTTGCCATAGTATCCTTTCACATGTTAAAGTTGCCACAGTTATTGCATGCTTTGCATGTGCTGCACCCCCCCCCGCCCCCCGCCCCTGGGAAAAAGTTCAGGCTCAGGATTTTATTTTTGCTTTAAACCCTGAAAATGTATTTGTCATTGAATCATTCAAGAGATTCGTTCAAAAACGCTGATTTATCAAGTAATGAAACAAGTGAAGTATTTATGAGTGAGTCATTGAATCAATAATTCAAACCACTTTTTCATCATTTTAATATAAAAAATGGGTGTATTAAATATTTTTTTTAAATATACATTAAAATGTTTAATAATTCATTCAAATTAATTAAACACTTTAAAAATAGACTGCAGCGATTAATATTGTCACACATTATTTTGTTTAGTTCAGAATTGTGGGAGAATCGTGATCTCTATTTGCCACAAAAAAATCATGATTCCCAATTTATCCAGAATTGTGCAGCTCTAATACTATGCAACTAGTTAATAGTGAGAATTAAGCCTTATTTATAGTGTTATTATATATA
>NW_015632025.1:75437-89764 GCF_001515625.1 Sinocyclocheilus rhinocerous
ACAATGTGGTAAGGGGCGTAACATTTCCGTCACATGCTTGAGGTATTCGGCCAATCACAATGCACTGGATAGCTGGCCAATCACAGCACACCTCGCTTTTTCAGACCGATGAGCTTTGTAAAAATCGACGCGTTTCAGAAAGGCGGGGCATAGAGGAGAAACAATAATGTACAGTATGTGGAAAATAATGTGTTTTTTGAACCTTAAACCGCATAAACACATTTCATTACACCAAATACACAAAATACTGTTCTTTTTAGCAGCATCATATGACCCCTTTAACAATACTTGTTAAACTGTAGAAAAACATTTTCAACGACTGTCACAGTTGCCTACAGGAGGAACGAGGAGACGTGGAGTACATAAACAAGGAGATTTTAATGAACTTCAGAAGGGGAGACACAGGGCAGGCAGGAACACAATATATGTAGCACAACATTGACGTTTAAGACCCGACAGAGACGGGCTGAACAGACTAGAACTTAAGTACACAGGGGAACGAGGATAATGAACTAAACACAGCTGGGAACAAATGAAGAACTAATCGGGGAACATAATGGGAACAGGAAGGACCAAATAAGGGCATAAGGAAACACTTGGGGAGCAAAACACACAAAGCACGGAACAGGGTCTGACAGACTGTTGCAGTAATGTGGACTCTATACTTAGATGAATAACAAAACTCATGTAAATGTGTTTACTCTCAGAAATGTCTTCAGCAGTGGGATGAACTGGTGCAAAAACAGGAATCCCATTACACCACAAACAAGCGAGTTCAAGCTGAGACGAGACGTGAGCAAACTAATAAATAAATTGATTCATTTATTGATGAACATTCAGCGAACCTTATTTTGTCTTTCACAGAAATATCAATACAACAATAAAATGCCTCATGCACAGCCATTAAATTATGATAATTCTTTGGTTTATGAAAAAAAAAATTCTATTTAATAAATGGATGTCATATTTTAGTCATAAGTGTATCCGTTTGATTTCAGATAGGCCTGTCTTAAAACATTCTGATCTGTTCCTTCGATGTGTGTGTGTGTGTGTGTGTGTGTGCGCGAGTGAGTGTGTGTGTGTGAAAATGCAGAAAGTTTCCTGTGAGGGGTAGGTTTAGGGGTAGGGTTGGTGTAGGGCAATAGAATATACGGTCTGTACAGTAGAAAACCCATTACGCCTATGGAGAATCCCCACAAGGATAGCAAACCAGACGTGTGTGTGTGTCTGTGTGTGTGTGTGTGTGTGAGTGCGCGTGTGTGAGTGAGAGAGAATGTGTGTGTGTGTGTGAGAGAGCGAGCGAGAGAGAGAGAGAGAGAGCGAGAGAGAGCGAGAGTGAGTGAGTGTGAGAGAGCGAGAGAGCGAGTGTGAGAGAGCGAGAGAGCGAGTGAGAGAGAGCGAGTGAGTGTGCGAGAGTGAGTGTGAGAGAGAGAGAGAGCGAGCGAGAGAGCGAGTGAGAGAGAGCGGGAGAGAGAGCGAGTGAGAGAGAGCGCGAGTGAGAGAGAGAAAGAGTGAGTGTGAGAGAGCGAGAGTGAGTGTGAGAGAGAGAGTGAGCGAGAGAGAGCGGGAGAGAGCGAGAGTGAGTGTGAGAGAGAGAGTGAGCGAGAGAGCGAGCAAGTGAGAGAGAGAGCGAGTGAGCGAGAGAGCGAGTGAGAGAGAGCGAGTGAGAGCGAGAGAGTGTGAGAGAGAGTGAGCGAGAGAGCGAGCGAGAGAGCGGGAGAGAGCGAGAGTGAGTGTGAGAGAGAGAGTGAGCGAGAGCGAGAGCGAGTGTGAGAGAGAGTGAGCGAGAGCGGGAGAGAGCGAGAGTGAGTGTGAGAGCGAGAGTGAGCGAGAGAGCGAGAGTGAGCGAGAGAGCGAGAGTGAGCGAGAGAGCGGAAGAGAGCGAGTGAGAGAGAGCGAGAGTGAGTGAGAGAGCGAGTGAGAGAGAGCGAGTGAGAGAGAGCGAGCGAGAGAGCGAGAGAGCGGGAGAGAGCGAGAGCGAGTGAGAGAGAACGGGAGAGAGCGGGAGAGAGCGGGAGAGAGCGAGAGTGAGTGAGTGTGAGAGAGCGAGTGAGAGAGAGAGAGCGAGTGAGAGAGAGCGAACGAGTGAGAGAGAGCGAACGAGCGAGTGAGAGAGAGAGCGAGTGAGTGAGAGAGCGAGTGAGAGAGAGAGAGCGAGAGAGAGAGAGCGAGCGAGTGAGAGAGAGCGAACGAGTGAGAGAGAGCGAACGAGCGAGTGAGAAGAGCGAGTGAGCGGTGAGAGAGCGAGTGAGAGAGAGAGAGCGAGCGAGCGAGAGCGGGAGAGAGTGAGAGAGAGAGCGAGCGAGTGAGAGAGAGCGAACGAGTGAGAGAGAGCGAGTGAGAGAGAGAGAGAGTGAGTGTGAGAGAGAGTGAGCGAGTGAGAGAGAGAAAGAGTGAGCGAGAGAGAGCGGGAGAGAGCGGGAGAGAGCGGGAGAGAGCGAGAGTGAGTGTGAGAGAGAGTGAGAGAGAGAGAGTGAGCGAGAGAGAGAGAGTGAGTGAGCGAGAGAGCGAGAGAGAGAGAGAAAGAGTGAGTGTGAGAGAGAGCGAGTGAGAGAGTGAGTGTGAGAGAGTGAGCGAGAGAGCGAGTGCGAGAGAGAGCGAGTGAGAGAGAGAGAGAGCGGGAGAGAGCGAGAGTGAGTGTGAGAGAGAGTGAGAGAGAGAGAGTGAGCGAGAGAGCGAGTGAGAGAGAGCGAGTGAGCGAGCGAGACAGCGAGAGTGAGTGTGAGAGAGAGAGTGAGCGAGAGAGAGCGAGTGAGCGAGAGAGAGAGAGAGAGAGAGCGAGAGAGAGAGAGTGAGCGAGAGAGAGCGAGTGAGCGAGAGAGAGAGAGAGAGAGAGCGAGAGAGAGAGAGTGAGCGAGAGAGAGCGAGTGAGCGAGAGAGAGAGAGAGAGAGAGCGAGAGAGAGAGAGTGAGCGAGAGAGAGCGAGTGAGCGAGAGAGAGAGAGAGAGAGAGCGAGAGAGAGAGAGTGAGCGAGAGAGAGCGAGTGAGCGAGAGAGAGAGAGAGAGAGAGCGAGAGAGAGAGAGTGAGCGAGAGAGAGCGAGTGAGCGAGAGAGAGAGAGAGAGAGAGCGAGAGAGAGAGAGTGAGCGAGAGAGAGCGAGTGAGAGAGAAAGAGTGAGTGTGAGAGAGTGCGTGTGAGAGAGTGCGTGTGAGAGAGAGTGCGTGTGCGTGAGTGTGTTGATGAAGATAGGCCTGGTTTGTGGACTCGTTGGATAACTTGATCTCATTCATGTGTGTGAGGTTTTTCAGGACAAAAAAACCTCACACCTTTTTTTCTCACAATTGCAGTGTTATTTCTCACAATTTTTCACAGTTGACCAAAGGTCTTCAACTGGGGGTCCGCAGCAATAGTGCAGGGGGTCCACCAATTAATGTTTGATCACAAATAATTTTTTGTTAAATTAAAACATAGGTAAAAAAAAAAAAGGCAGTTGTAAATATAAGCACTCTGAAATGAAACCAAGAGCACCCTCACACTGTGTCTACACCGGACACGACAAATCATTTGAACTTTGTGTCAGCACGTCATGAATAGAATGAGACAGCGGTTTACAGTGTAGACAGCATCACTGATTATAATGGGCTCTACAGTATGTGTCCGGTGATACTGTAATATAATATTACTGATGAAACAGATTTAACAAACTATCCATTGTGGTTTTGAGTTTTAGCTCTAAAAACATGAACCGTTCCTGTTTGCAGTGGTGAGAAATGTAGCCAATCACAGGCATGTTTGTTGATCTCTTGAGCACAATGGCCAATCAGGTGTGTAAGTTAGAATCCACTCACCGCTCAAACTGACAGTTTGTGTTCAGAGTGCTGCTTGCTCTTGCGAATCCTCTCTCAGTAACAAACAACAATATAACGTATTGCTCTCAAACGTTTGTATTTGCCTTTGTCTTCTCACAGGTGAGAAGAAGTTCTCGTGCCCAGAGTGTCCCAAACGCTTCATGCGCAGTGACCACCTGTCCAAGCACATCAAGACGCACATGAACAAGAAGAGCTCTGGTGTAGTGAGCAGCACAGATGACGCCGCGGCCGATCAGCAGACTCTGGCTCCGGTGGACCCGCGGTTAGCAGCCAGCGGCATCAGCGTGCTGCAGGTCACAGATCTGCACTCCATCAATCTCAACAGCAATGGCTATTAATGCACTGGTGTCTTGAGAGATCTGACTGAGCGATGCATTGAGACGGCTCCAGCCGCCTCTCTTGTGTGTTCTCAGCTCGCTTCTTCTACTGATTCCCTGAACTGAAATTGTGACGCGGTCACTCAGCGGTCCACTTGATGTCAAGAAATGGGGAAACATTGGGTTAAAACAGAACGACACCAAAAGAAAGATGGAAAAAACTGTGTGAAAGTGATATCGTAGTCTTCTTTTTAATAGTTTACTCACAAGCCATCATGCTTTCATGTATTAATCACAGTAAATAAGATGAAACAAAAAGATGTGATGCTTTTTGTACATAAGTTATATTTTTTCTAAGTATGGAAAACTGCAAATTCTGAAATGACCTTTGTTTTGTGAACGTATGAATTATGCAGTCTTAAATGTCAACATTTTTATATTACGTAGATCTTCCGTAACATATTTAGTATTGCTTCAGTTCGTTGTGTTGATATACAGAACACATTTAAGTTACAGGAAATACATGCGGTCGCTTAATGCTGATTGTTCTGGTTTTCTTGGTCGCTGTGGTCTTAATGTTTGGTTTCTAGGGTTAAATGTTAACCGGTTCAAATACAGATGCCTTAAAGCCTTTATTTAGAGAGGGCTCTTTTATGAACTTGAGTCCAAACCAAAGCTCTACACTTTCCTTTACATGTTAACTCAGGTGAATGTTACTCTTTTGGTGTAAAGCATTCATAATTATTAAATTAAGATGAACTTCACAAAGACTCCTAGCAGTTATTTATGCTTTTCACTGTTTAAGGTGACATCTCATATGTCTATGAACTTGTCTGTGCACATAAGACTGCATGTTATTTTGCAAACCATGAGCAGCTCCACAACATACTGTTAATCTCTTATTCTTCCCACCATTAGTGTTCACATTGCTCTAAAAGCATGGATTCAGGCCAGATAAAAACAACTGCTGTACTCTGAATTTAAGGCCAGAAACTACAGGTAAATACTCTGTGAATGGACATAGGGATATACACCCAACTAAGTGTGTTTCATGAGTTGAGAACAAACCCAAGACAACATCAGAAACATAGGATGGACAGGAAATAGAAAGGTCCAAATAATGTGTATAGATGGAATATACTGGAAATACTCTGTCATTACCTGAAGGCTTGTTTTCCACGCCTTGTATAGATACTCAAGTTCACAAACTAATTAAAGAAAATAAGGACATGACCGTTGAACATTTAGTAAATCAATACATAAAACAAAAATACAGTAATAGTTTGAATATTTTTACAGCTGATCAAAGGACCCAGAATCTGGTAAAGAATGAACCGCAGTATGTGTTCCAAGGTAGCAGGTAGCTATCAAAGAGTTTCAGATAATGTAGTTGTGTTTACAGCTGAGCTCTAGAGTAGTGCGGAGAGACACGGTAGTGCTCCGACTCCAGCCGCTCTAAAAACTCTGAAATATGGTCATTACTGCAGACAGGATATCATATATGTCTTATTGACATCAGTGTGCATACTGCATAATCACAGAATTAATATTCATTTTCTTTGGATTCCTGCACATGTAGGAATATAACTTCTATTATAGAAGGAAATGAGATGGTGGACAAACTAGCGAAAAGCTCATTAAAATGCAGTCTTGTTGAAATCACAGTTCCCATAACAAATCTGAAACTATTATTAGAAAAGGCAATTATTAGAAAAGCTACAATAATCTATGGCAGCAAATGTGGGACAGAGAAACAAAGGGAAGACATTTATATAGAATTCAAGGAAATGTGGGTAAAAGAAGAGGATTCACAACAATATTTAGAAGAAAAGAATCAGTTACAACAATATGTATAGGTCATACTGGACTTAATAGTAACTTGTATTAAAAAAAGGATTATAATGGGTTATGCAGTCATTGCAATGTAGAAGAGACAGCTGAACATGTCATATTATATATGAAATGAAAGATGAGTGTTGTTTATAAAATTGCAGGTAAGAGGAATCAAAGACTTCATTAAAAAATCTGTTGGCAAGAAAACAAGGTATGAATGATGAGGTGTTGTAATAAAAGCAACAAGATTGTATTTGAAAATATAACGAAGCAATTAAATAATATGTTTATAATTTATTTAGTTATTATTGGTATTATTTTCTCTGATTTAGTGATAGTTATTCCTCATTGCTGTTCCACACTCAGTTCAGTTGGTGGCAGTAATGCACCTTAAAGCTGGTTTGCCAACCGCCGATAAACAAGAAGAAGAAGATCACCTTCACCCAGTGTTGCCAACTTCGCAATTTTGTTGCAAAATTTAGCAACTTTTCAGACTACCCTAGCAACTTTTTCTTCCAAAAGCACCTAGCAACAAATTTAGCTTTTAAATTTATTTGGCAACATTTAGCAACTTTTGATAAGTGATAAAAAAGGTACACATTTTCCATCTAAATTACACAAAAAGAGGAAACCAAAGGTGCCTAGCAGTACACACATCACATGAATTAAGTTAGCTGCTATTTGCAATTGTTTAATTTAATAATAATAATAATTGTTCATTTATGATACACCTTGTTAGTAGCTTGTACTTGAGATTGTTGATCAGTTAGTGCACGGTAAGAAAAATGAAAAAGGTACTAGTAATTTTCAAGGACATTATCCGTTATCCATTGTAACCCTGTAACTCGAAAACACAAAATACAATGCGTAATTTAAAATGTAGGTAAAAAAACTGTGAAAAAAAAATTTGGGAAAATTCTTCATATTTGTAGATTTTTCCCCATTTTTTCAGACTTTTTTTAGAGTGTAGCATACTAACTACTAAAATGTAGGTAAAAACCTGTGAATAATAATTACGGAAAATTCCTTCATATTAATAGATTTTGCCCTATTTTTACAGACTTTTCTTAGAGTGTAGCATACGAACTACTAATACACTGCTTAAATCTATAATTGTTCAGAATGAGTAGTTTTACTAGTTTACTAGCTAATAAAAATAAACTTAAACTGTAATCGTTCAGAAATGTGAAAGTGTTAAATAATTCAATGTTGTATTTAAAATTAGTTATTTATATTTTAATATTATATTATGCATTTATATTATTTTATAAACACATCTAAATTAACATATACATTTTTTATTTTTTGCTGAGATTTGATGCAGTGACACAATTTTGCATTGTGATTACGCAATGACGTAATTGACATCGCAACGTTATTTAGCAACTTTTATCAAGAAATCAACCTTCCTTTAGCAACTTCCCCTGAAAATTAGTTGGCAACACTGCCTTCAGCAGGTAACACAAACGAAAGTAAAAGGAGAAAAAGAAGAGACACCATTCCGAGGCTTTCAATCTGTTAACGGGGTGTTTAAACAGTCTCACATGTTGAGGTAAGTTTATGTAGTAATATCAAAATGAGCTGCTGCTTAGGTTTATGCTCTTCTTTACATGGGATTTAAAACTCAAATCATTATATTTTGACACTAAAACTAATCAAAATGGCGGAAAGGTTGGTGATTTTAGCCTATATAATAGTTGTAGTTTGTTTTGTATAATATTATATAATCATTGAAAAAAAAAAAACATTGTGTATATTTATATAAGAACATTATTTAAAAAAATAACTGGCGCTTTTATGTCTATAGGGTTAAATATAGTTCAAGTGTGGTAAATTCGACCGTGCAAAAGCAGTGCTGAATACTGCATCCAGATTATAACATTAAAAATAATTTGTAAGTGCAGAAAATGTTTGTCTTTTATTAGTATTGTGATGATGTATTTCTGGGTGTTTGGTCACATGGGTGCAGATGGGTAAACGCATGGGAACGCGTCATGGATTTATTTTCCTGTTACTTAGCTTCTCAGCGGCTATAGGCTGTCAATAGTAGGCTACTAAAAATTGATGTAAATTGCGTGCATAAAATACATGTAAATGATCACAAATTTACATATTTATTTCAAACTGTACAGTTCCTGTCTTCACTGCTGTAGCAAACACTCAAAGTTGAATAAACAGTTATTTGCCATTTTCTTACAGAGTTTTAAAAAAGTTCCTGAAAGACAGCTCGCAATGTTTGCAATGAAATATTCTGAACTGAACTGCAGTTGTGCTGAATTGAGTTTAACTTGCTGTTTACAGTTTCCTATAATACCTTAAGTAGGGTGACCATACGTCCTCTTTTTTGGACCTTAAAAAATGTGTCCGGCCGGAATTTCTAATTAGCTAAACATGTCCAGAATTCGGCTTTTGCTTTCTACAGTCGCCATTCATTGTGTGCGTTTTTGTATATGAGCTCTGCATGGGACTGTTTTCTTAATCCCACTCCCTCTGAATTTCTGTCCATTAGACTATCCGCCTGTTCCTGCAAACATTCTAATATTGCATAGGCCTGCATCAGGTAGCCGCTATCAATATGCAGAGTATTTAAAGGTCATGAACTGAGAAACCAAAATTCCCTTGATCTTTTGACATGTAAGAGGTCATTGTATTATAAAAACATCCTGTAAATTTCAGAACTCAAAACTTTCTCGTTACTCTAAAAACAGCTTATATTGAAACAGATCTGCCAAAACAGACAGCTTATGGAATGTTCTACTCTATGATGTAATAGTGTAGATAAGCACCACCTCCTCAGAAGATGATCAACACCTGCTTCTACAGTGACACTTCTATGCGCCCACCGATTCTACAGCAGTCTGTTTAGCCCCGCCCACCGATTCAACATAACTGCTTGTTTAGCCCCGCCCACCGATTCTACATCACTGCCTGTTTAGCCCCGCCCACCGATTCTACATCACTGCCTGTTTAGCCCCGCCTACTGATTCTACATCACTGCCTATTTAGCCCCGCCCTCCGATTCTACATCACTGCCTGTCTAGCCCCTCCTACCGATTCGCACATGTAGTGTTTACGAGAGAAGCGAACGCAAGTTTACGCAGGAAGCAAATGATAAAGATGCTTTGAAGACAACAAGACGCTGTGCAGTTCCAAGCTGTGGAAAAACATTGCCTTCCTTCTGATCCCAACGTTAGGAAAGAGTGAATGAACTTTATTTTTAATGAAGATCCAGACTGCATCAGTAAGTACTCGGTCCTTTGTTCAGTTCATATTACAGGAGATTCGTATACAAACAAGGCACAATTCGATGCAGGATTTTCAGAAATACTGAAACTGAAAGATGATGCTGTGCGACTATATTGGATCCGACAGTAATGTCACAACACACAAGTGTGAGTAACTGTTTTTATTACGCGATCACTATTGCTTTGTCTCTTCTTATAGATCGTTTGTTATGTATTGAGTTATTTATGCATTTTTGACCTAAATCACAGCAGCATCCATCTGTGAGGAATGTAGGCTGTCGAACATACACAGCTGTTAGCTAGTCATAGCAGTGGCGTTTACCTCCAAGTCTACAATCCTCCACGCCTGTTTAAACAGCGTTCTGATGAGGGGGTCAAAACAGCACAGAAAATAGACTACTACTTCAAAATTATGATGCTTTTTGATGTAAAAATCTTGATAACATTATACGTGGACCTCAGACAAGAGTACAAAATAATAAACAGAGGCAGTTTATGACCCCTTTAAATCTTTTTTGAATGAGCACTTGGTGTTCACTTTCGATTTCGCGATCACATACACTCTGTGTAACGGAAGCACATCTTACAACATCAGATATTTGTCAGTGAATTCAGGATCTGTTGAGCAGCAAATCCTCCACCATGGCTTGTCAGTTATCTCTCCTGCTGCTCGTGTTGGATGCAGGGTTGCCAAGTCCATGTTTTTCTCCACGGAATTAGGCTACTTTTAAACTGTTGCTGTGGGTTGATGTTCCTCCATGGGTTAAAGGTTTGAAATATTGCATAAATTGCATTTGACTGAAATGCTTGTGTTGAAATATTTTGCATTCTTCTTGTGATAAACTGTGCTCGATGTTAAGTTTTGTGAAGGAGGGTCACTGGAAGGAAGCCTTTTAGCTGTGTTTATGATAAATTTGCATAAATGACTGGTGAATATGTATTTTAGGTATGGAAATGACATTTTGAGTTTTGATATTTGGGATATGGTCATTGTGCTACTTTGGGCAGGGTTTTTTTTTTTTTGGCTGGCATGGGCTAGTTTTGTCACACAGATCTGGCAACCCTGCTGTATGGAGCAGAGCAGACACTTTCAGTTTAGAATTGTGGCATACATTTTCCAGCTGAACTGAATGATTTTTATTTCTATAAAAAGCAAAACAACAGTGGGGGTGGTGCCGTGGTGGGCAAGTAATGTAATCTGTGTACAACCAAACACCGTGTAACACCATCTTCTGTATATGTAACTCCATCATTCTTGTTGTGCACCAAATCCCCACAGCTCCCGCCCACAGCAACGGTAAAACCACCCACTCCCACAAGGTTTGTGTTGGGTCCCGCGGGATCCCAGTCCCAATGCAGCCCTCTATGTCCCTATCCCAAATGGCACACTTCATGTGCACTTGTAGTCTTGCGGACTTACACTGGCCACTGCGTGTGCATATCCGTTAAGTTCATGAGACTGTAGGGCATCCCCATTCATCATTTTAGCTTCAGAAATGTGCGCCCTGGCGAGCGCCCGCTTTGCGCCCTCGATGCGCACTTCTTCCGAGCCCACAGTGAGGCGAGGTCCACAGCAGACTTCTACCCGACGTCACGAAAGTGTGGACTCGGATGGAGACCGTGAGGGTTTAGAGTGCGATTTAGGACAGGGCCTATTTTGCATTGCTTTGACCTTTCTCTTTAGGTCCCGCTTCTCACATGCCAGTATTGGTCAGTCATGTATGCAAACATTGGTCCTTCTGCCTCCTGCCCCCACTGTCCTCTTTTTTTGAAAGCTAATATATGGTCACCGTACCTTAGGCCTCTACTTGGGTTTTACATTTTAAAATCTGACAGCAAGCTGGATGCATAAATGATAATTGAATATTGAAAATAAATAAATATTTAACACACACACACACACACACACACATGGTGTGATTGAATGGCAGTTTATCTCTGCAGATGATTGTTTTGGCATTTAACAGTGTCTGTCTTGAACTGAGTTGAATTCTGTATATTTCTATACATTTCTATGATGCCTTTCACAATGGTATAAGGAAAACTGAAATCATGTATAGTATTTTTTTTATATATATATTTTTTTTTTATAGTAATTTTGTGACTGGGCATGTTTATGCAAAAACCATAATAATTACAAATTCTAACAATGTTGATCTTAAATTCAGTTTTTCTTAACGAAAAAGAGAGAAGTGTCTTATTGAACAGAGCTGGACACGTGATCTGTTAAACTGAAAATATATAGACATATTTAGAAAAATATCTAGTATTTCTAAAGAACCTTTTAAATAACTGTCTTTTTTGAGATTACAATGAGATATATTTGTACTTTATTATAAAATGGGGAAGGTAAAAGGTCTGCAAAATGAGTGTACTTTGATGTAGCTACTACAGAAACATTTTAACTCCGTTTTCTCACAAAAGGTCTGGAATCAATCTTTTGGCAAATTACAGTAGGAGGACAGTGTCTTTAAAATGAGTCACCATAATGTCCGAGAAGATGAGGGCACTGCTTCTACAAAGAGTCCATCTCCTGGATCAAGCTTTGTGTCTATGAAGAGTGATCAATCCATGACGAAGAGTCCTCCTAATCTCAATGAAGCAACCGTGTCCTCTGACCCCAGGTGAGACACTGACCATTTTAGCATTGACTGATGCTTCTATTCAAAGTGATTTACAGTGCAGTTTAGAAGTGAGTGGTGACACCATCACAGAGAAGCACTAAATCACTTTCCTGTACTTTCACTCTCACTGTTCCTCACTGGTGAAGTGTTCTTCTCAACTTCCCCAAACAGTCAAGCCCCATGCAATTTTCAAGAAGTGTCTAAATATTTTTCTATGAGCCCTTGACTAAATCCTGTTAAACCAATAGCTCTCCCTTTTTCTAATAATGTATGTATTATTGAAAATAAATGCTTTCCTCTACTTTCACCATTTCTTCCCTTCATGTCTTTTCTAGTGTGTACTCTACAATTTTGGAACTTTGTGTTGTAGCTATTCTTATGTTATTTTCTCCATTAAATGAATTGGTTGTCATCTTCCTTATTTGTAAATGGCTTTGTATAAAAATCATCTGCATCTGCTAAATTAATAAATATGTGTAAATATATGGCGCATTCAAGTTATACAGTGTAGCTAGTGCTCTAAAAATGTTTATTTGTTTTTATTGTCAGCATCAGCAGAAGGGAGAGATGGAAATCAGAATCTCCAGAACCCAGTTGTGTGTCTCTGAGGAGTGACAGATCCATGATAGAACCCCTTCAATTCAGTGTTGGGCCAGTGACCTCTGACCCTCCGTTAGTATAAACAGATATTTGCAATTTTACTGTAGAGTATGTCAAATGAATAATGACTTAAGACTCAATGGGCCTCATTCATGAAACACGAGCAGAACGAATTTTTGTGTATATCGTTCGTAAAGCCGTTCTGACGTAAACTTTCGAATTCATGAAAATGTATTTTCAAAATATTACTTGGTATGAAAGAAATGTACACCTGCTCCTTACCAGGTGTAAATGGTGCGTAAAACGTTCTGTCTTCTTTTTGGCAAACTGATGACACTGAATATTGATGCACTGCCATAATAATTACAAGTTAATTTGCCCCTGCCCTCTTTTTGAAAAAAATTTATTTATTTTTTTTTAGTTGATAACTGTAAAACACAGCGCTCGTCACTGTCACTATTTACCCAGCCATAAATAGAGGACGGGTGGGACAAATAGTGACCAACCATCCTGCTTGTACAACGACTGCCTACAACAATGGAGAAGTCAATATTACTGGTTACTGCATTTTTATGTTCAGTAATATTCTTCAAAATGAGATACTAGTAATACGTTGCCACCGTGGATATTCCAAATCATAGCAACTAAAGCGTCTCAGCTAGAAAAACGCTGTGCCGCCAAAGCGTTCTCAAGCGCCACCAAGACACCTTGGTTGTTTTCAGAAGAGCGCCTGACATTTTTTCAGCTGTCTAAAAACACTTTGGTGGACACACGTTATTGAATATTTACTCTTAGGCATATGGCCTATTAGTCTTTTTTGCATTTATGCAATATACTGGAGCCAAACCTGAGAAAGTAGACCAGAATATTCCACTGCGTTCCTGGACACGCAATTTACGTAGAACCATCAAATCGGACGTTTATGAAGCATTTGTGAATCTGGAGGAGAGTTTTCGGGAAGGTCTGTTTTACACGCAAATTACTCTGAATTTACTCATATATTTACGAAAGTTTCATGAATGAGGCCCATTGAAAAAAACCACTAAATGTATTCAAAATATGCAACATATTCACTGCACAGGGTCTCAACTTCAAGAGAAGCACTAAAATCATACCTGGGTACTTGTATATTTCTGAAGATCTCCAACAGTCATTGTCTTTTTTGCTATTCTTTTCTTTTTAGTTTCAGAAAGAAAACACATGAGCTGATCAGATCTGTGCCATCCTATTCATCTACGACCTACTTCAGGCAGGACAAAACTGAAGTAGTCCTGCAGAAACACACACTTGAGACTGGAGACCTGCAAAGAGTCAAAGACCAGCTCAAAACCAGCATGAGGGACAAGTATGAGAAATTATTTGAGGGACTGAAACTCCAGGAGAATGAAAGCCTCCTGAACAGCATCTACACGTCTGTGATTCATCAGAGGAAAGTCTACAGCTTCTTTCATCTGAGCGTTCAGGAGTTTCTCGCTGCTTTCCATGTGTTTTACTGACTGAGACTTCATCAGTGGCTGTGTTGATGTCAAAGCTCATGAAAGGAGAGCTGCTTCCCTCTGCTCTCATCTGGATCACCTCCAGACCAGCAGCAGCCAATCAGATCCCCTCTGAATACATCCACCGTCTGACAGAAATTCAGGCATTCACTGAGCCTCAGAAGGAGGAATATTTCAGGAAGAGAATCAGTGAGCAGCATCAAGCCAGCAGAATCATCTCACACATCAGGCAGCACCATGGAGACTCTTAAGGTTATTGTTTCGATGCATGATTTGCTTAAAGGAGTACTAGATAGAGCTCTTGAGAGTGAGAATGGACGTCTGGATCTGTTCCTGCGGTTCCTGCTGGGCGTCTCACTGGAGTCCAATCAGAGACTCTTACAGGATCTACTGACACACACAG
>NW_015632025.1:89865-99865 GCF_001515625.1 Sinocyclocheilus rhinocerous
CTGAAAGATCCATCAATCTGTTCCTCTGTCTGCTGGAAGTGAAAGATCAGACTCTGTCCAGAGAGATTCAGGAGTCAGGAAATCAGACAAACACTCAGAGGATAAACTCTCTCCTGCTCACTGCTCATCAATCTCCTACATGCTTCAGATGTCAGAGGAGCCGCTGGATGAGTTTGAGCTCAAGAAATACAACACATCAGATGAGGGCAGAAGAAGACTGGTACTAGCTGTGATCAACTGCAGAAAAGCTCTGTGAGTTATTAATCATGTCTTAACCATTTCATTTTAATGTCAATGTAGCGTCTGGACGAATCAGACACACAATATATATATTTTTAGTTATATTTAACAAATACTCTGTAACACCCCTCAGTTAACAAGCCATATGAGGGTCTATGGACCCTTCCCCCAAAATGCGTCTTAACACCTCAGAAAGGCAGAACTAATTATGCATATTCCCCCTTTGAGCTGATTCACTACACAATAATTAAGCTGATATCATTAAAGTACAGTTGAAGAATAAGGTTAAGAATTTAATTCTCATGTGTTCAATTATCTTTCAGTCTTGTTGGATGTAATCTCACTGGACAGCCCTGTGAAATTGTGTCTTCAGCTCTACAATCCTCAAACTCTGTTCTGAGAGAGCTGGACCTGAGTAACAATGACCTGCAGGATTCAGGAGTGAACCTGCTCTCTGATGGACTGAAGAGTCCAAACTGTCAGCTGCAGATACTGAGGTTTGAAGATTTTATCTTTCATATACTGAATGCTCAGAAATAGATCAATTTAACAGACTGTTCAAAGAAGGTATGACTACTGTGCCTTGAGAAAGTATTCATACCCCTTCATTTTTTTCACATTTTGTGTGAAATGTTGCTGCCTTATGTTAAATTGCTTTAAATTACTTTTTGTCCACATCAATCTATACTCCATACACCATAATGATAAAACAAAAACAGAGTTGTCACAACTTGTAAATTTATTAAAAATAAAAAAACTCAAATAAGTACATTGCGTAAGTATTCATACCCTTAACTCAGTACTTAGCTGAAACACCTTTACAGTCTCAAGTCTTTTTTTGTTTGATGCGACAAGCTTTGCACATCAGCATTTGGCAATTATCTGCTATTCTTCACCTCACCTCTTCACCTCTCAAGCTAAGTCAGGTTGGATGGGGGCAGACGCACATTTTCAGGTTTCTCCAGAAATATTTGATTGGGTTCAAGCTCAGGCTGTGGCTGGTCCCCTCAAGGACATTCACAGAGTCGTCTATAAGCCACTCTTGCTGTGTGCTTAGGGTCATTGTCCTGTTGGAAGGTGAACCTTCTGCCCAGGCTGAGGTTCTGGATGCTCTGGACTGGGTTTTCATTAAGGCTATCTCAATATTTTGCTGCACTGAGCGTTTCTTCTACTCTGACGAGTCCCTCAGTCCCTGCTGCTGAAAAACAGCTCCACAGCATGAGGCTGCTACCAGCACACTTTACTTTTGGGATGGTACTCTGCAGGTGATGAGCAGAGCTGGTTTCCTTCCAACATGATGCTTAGAATTGAGGTTCATCAGACCAGAGAATCTTGTTTCTCAAATTCTGAGGATCCTTTAGGTGCTATTTTGTAAATTCCAAGTGTGTTTTCATGTGTCTTAACTGAGGAGAGGATTGAGTTTGGCCACACCAGCATAAAGCCCAGAGCGGTGGAGTGTTGCAGCGATGTTGGTCCTTCTGAAGGTTTCTCCTATCTCCACATATGATCATGGAGCTCAAGTAGAGTATCAGGTTCTTGGTCACCAGTCTAACCAAAGCCCTTCTCCATCAGTTGCTTAGTTTGGCCAGGAGGCCAGCTCTAGGAAGAGTCCTGGTTGTTTCAAACTTTTTCCATTAAGGTTAATAGAGACTACATACTTCTGTGAACCTTCAATGCAGCAGAATGTTTTCTGAACTCTTCCCCAGATATGTGCCTTGAAGCAATCCTGTTTCTGAGCTCTAAAGAGAGTTTTTTTTTTTTATTACTTGGCTTGGCTTTTGCTCTAATATGCATTTTCAGCTGTTAGACCTTTTATTAAGACGTGTGTGCCTTTCCAAGTCATACCCGTTTAATTGAATTTGCCACAGAATTTGTTAACTAATGAACCTTATTGTAAAGTGTTACCAAAATTATTAACATAAAAAAAAAAACATGCTCATTCAAGCCCGTAATTTAGCTTCTCTCAGTTCTTTGCCAATTTGTCAAATTAAAATAATTTTTTGATAATTGATTACTTGCAGGATTCTAAGATAGAACTATATAATATTTTTCTGATTCTTAACTTCATAATGTACAGATCCTTTTGACCTTTCTTGGGAGCTCATATTATGAAATCTTAAATATGAAATATGATTTTAAATATGAATTTTAATTAACACAGTTAGTGTCTAAACAAACTTCCATGTTAAAATAAATAACATTCACTATAAATACACTGTTGCTGCTGCAAGAACATCTCTCTGAAACAATGATAATTAATAACCAGCACTGTTGTAATGACTGGCAGACACCAGGGGTACCGTTTAGATTTAGTGGCAAATTAACGGATCAGCAAGAGTAGTTTTTCTTATTTTAGCTCTATAATGTGTTAATGTCTTATTTAATCTCCTGTGTGTAGATTATCTGACGTTTGTGTGTACTGTATGTGTGTGTTGTATCCATCTGCAGGTTGTCTGGCTGTATGGTGACAGAGGAAGGCTGTGGTTATTTGTCTTCAGCTCTGAGTTCAAACTCCTCACACCTGAGAGAGCTGGATCTGAGCTACAATCACCCAGGAGATTCAGGAGTCAAGCTGCTCTCTGAAAAACTGGAGGATCCAAACTATAAACTGCAGATACTCAAGTATGTTTGGCAGTAACAGGGTTTTACTCAAGATCAATAACACTGCTAATCTAAGTTGAGTAATGTAAATTAGATTAGAAGATGATATGTATACTCATACTAGGGGTGTGCACGAAGCCGAATACATTATTTGGAAAGGCACGGATAATGGCTTCAAAAACGAATAACGGATAACGAATAATTCTGCCCGAATATTCGGCTGAGGCTGGCTGGCACAGTCTGGTGTCTGCTAGATAACAGGTGAGCCAGGGGATCAGCGTGATATTTTAAACAAACCTATAAACTCACGCAATAATGAGTGTGTGAAGTGAATGAATGTATAAACTTTATGAATGAAAAGAGCGCCAATCAAACACCGCATTCCTGTTGCCTCTCTGTGCATCTCTCAGAAATCAGAGCTTGGCAAGAGTAATATCAACTAAAATAATAAATCATATATGTTCTACTATTTGTGTGTATTTAAAAGGCAATGATTTAAACCTTATAGGCTACGATATGATACATGAATGAATGGAATAAGCACAGTGCTATCGCCAATCAAACAGCCGCGTTGCCGTCTCTGCGCGTCTCTCAAAAACAAAACCAGCTCTCTGTCAAGAGTAGGCTAATAATCAGCTTAGATACAGATACATGTTCTACTAGGCCTACATGTTTGCTTCTTTATCTTCTGCTGGTTTGCGTGGCACACGCACATTTGTTTAGTGAAGTTCAAAAAAAGACTCACTTAAAGAGTTCTGCGTAATGAAAATGTGCGCCTTGAGTTGAGTCGTGTTCACTAAATGTTTGTCATGAAATCTCTCTGCTTGTATGATAAATTTATTTTTAGAAATTATTAATTTTATATTTTAGAGCACTGAATAGGGCAAATAGATGAAACACAATATTTTTCCATACACTGTCCTAGGGCTGGGCGATATGGCAAAAATATCTTATCACGATTTTTTTCAGAAATATAACAATTCTATCACAATTCTTTGTCGTGTTTAACTATTTTGCAAGTTGTCTGAGCAGTAGAGCCAAACTAATTTCCCTATTATAAAGACAAAGCCTTTCAAGGTAACACGATATAAAAAAGAATGGCGGATATTTAGGCTAAAGTGGGCGAAGATAAAAATCTTTGTCATTATTTTATCTTTGTTATTAAAAAATAAGAACAAAGATACACATTACAAATACACATAATATACAAATAAAACAAACAGTGTTTTATTTTCAGGTACAGTAGGTGTATTTTAGCAGGAGCATTCAAGAAACTGAATGAACAAATATAAGAATAAAACACTATATAGATTGATTCCTATTAAAGTTTTTCAGTCAAGAGCAGAGAGTGATTTTTCTCTTTGTGTTTTGTTGTTTTATTAACATTCAAGCAATATTTCACCCAAAAATATAAATTCTGTCATCTGTCTGTCAATTCTGTCAAAGTGTTTTATTTTCATACTATCATTTATTCACTGGAAAGTTGTTTTAAACCTGAATGAGTTTCTTTCTTCTGCTGAACATAAATGCTATTTTGAAGAACATGGAAAACCAAACAGCTGCTGGTCTACAGTGACTTCCACAGTATTTTTTCCTTCTATCAAAGTCAATGTGGACCAGCTACTGTTTGGTTACCCTCGTTCTTCAAAATATCTTCTTTTGTGTTCAGCACAAGAAAGAAATTAATACAGGTTTGGGACAACATGTAAGTAAATAATGACAGAAATAAAATTTTAGGGTGAACTATTCCTTTAATGACAGTCGGCAGCATGTTTAGTACTGTCCCTTTAAGAGCTGCACACATCTATAAAATAAAATACAGGCACGCATCCGTTTTTCTCTCAACTATGTTTAGTTGAAAGTTTACTTTCATTTTAGACATAACCAACTGAGTCTATATGTAAACCTTGTGTGTGTGCTTGTATGACCATAACATTAGAATTTTAATCATTAATTATCAATAGGGCTCTGAAATTTTTTATCGCATTTGTAAGTAATTAAGGTGGTACGGATTAATTTAATTATAATTGCTCTTATGATTGTAATAACATCAGTAGGTAGTAACGACTTACTATCCGTAGGGATTTGAAATTAAGTTAATTTCATAATTAATTACAGGTCTGAAATTTTATTTTACAGTTCCTGCTTCCACATGGCAACAATATTTACTGATGAATTGAATTATAAGTGCTATTATAATTTAAGGACAACAACATTAAAAGTTTAATCTTTAACTATCACTTCTAATTTGACATTTTAATTTCCTTTGCAATTAAGTTCTGCTTTTACCTGTTAGTTTATAAGAGCACTGGCTCATCCAGTTAGTAAAATCCGAAAAGAAAATTAGGGTTTTTCTCAATACTTAGGTCAGTTAGTCTCCTGCTACTAACAGAGCAAAACCAACCCCTTAGGGGTATTGACCCAACAGCGCAACCACTCTGTCAACCCTGCCATTTTTCCTAACATTCGAAGTAACTTTTCTCTCCTTCTTCTTCTCTCTCCTTCTTCTTCTCTCTCTCTCAGCTGTCTTATTCGGATTTGACTGCTGCTGCTGTTTGCTGGGATTTTGCCTGTGAAAATCATGAAGCAGAGAACTTTAGCAATTGAACAGGTATTTGTGAAACTTACACAGACCGACAATCTCATACTCTACACCACACTAACATAACTTAAGTCGTTCTAGAAAGACATATAGCTACCCTTCTCAAACACAACACCTACACACTCTCCTCCGCCGCACTGCTAGGACCAACCTCTAGTAGAGAGGAGTTGTTCCACACATGTGACACTTTCCCTTGGTGTCTAACCTAATTCAGTGTCCTTGTTTCTCTTTGTGTTTTTCTTTATAGCTATATATAAAAAATAAAAAAAAATTCTCTTTCTCTCTCTCTCACTATAATTTCCTTTCCCCTCTAGTCCCCTCATTAAGATATTATCACTGGACCTATTCAAACCGAACAATAGACCGTTCCACTGAATCCAGCGGTGTCCACCATAATATCGAAGTGCGCATCATTGATCACTGTTCTCGCTAAAAATATTTTCTCATAACATGAGATCTGCAGTTCAGTTTAAAGATGAATTATTGTGCACCTATAGCACTCGCTGTCATTAAAAGAGGAAAAGCGATCAAGCGAATCCACTACAAATATATCTAAATTCATATCATTTTGGTTTTAACTTAAAGGACTTTATGTAATTTCAGTGCTTATCTCCATTAATGAGAGTGGAATATTTAATGTAAATGTGTATATCGACATGAAAACGGAGCTTAAAGGGTTAGTTCACCCAAAAATGAAAATTAGCTTGTGTTTTACTTAACCCTCGAAGCATCCTAGGTGTATATGACTTTCTTCTTTCAGACGAATCCAGTCGGAGTTATATTAAAAATTGTCTTTGATATTTCAAGCTGTTTAATGGCAGTCAGTGGGTGTTGCAGTTGAACAGTCCACAAGTCGTCAAATAAAGCTAGTGCATTCATAATAAAACATGCAAACGTGCTCCGGATGATGAATAAAGGCCTCCTGTAGCGAATCCATGAGTTTTTGTAAGAAAAATATCCATATTTCAAACGTAATAAACACTTTTCTCTCACTTCCGTTATCTATCATACGCGGATCTGTTCCGGCGGAAGGCGTATGACGTATGCGCGCGCCTCTGAGATATGCTCGTCTCACGAGTTTTTTTATAGGAGCAAAGGAAGCAAAGTTTCCTTAATTTAGCAAAGGAAAACCAGTCTCCTCTTGGTTTATATCGAAATCCTCCGACATTTTTCTTTGCAAATCTTCGGTTTGTACTTCTAATTCGTGACTGGCGTTTTGTTTTGTTCTCTCTCTGCATCTATCACTAATCACGCAATGCCAACGTCGTACGTCATCCGCTGGAACTGTATTCTGCTCTGATACAGTCTAAGCTTTCTGATGCAGCCGAGGTATTGAACAATCAATCACCCAACTTACCAGACTGTTGTGCAAAAACGGTGGATTTACGCACAAGTGCTATTTCATGCATGTTGATGTGTAGTAGTTGATGCATGTTATAAAAGTGTAGTTGATGAAGTACTTGAAACTGTATTAAAGCATCTCTTGAGCATTTGGAAGCCCGACTCCATTCCTCATCTGTTAATGTGACCGGAGGGTCTCAGGTGCCCAAAATCATTGAGAATTAAATCTTTTTAAACATATTAACCTTTAATATCGAGTTCAAGCAACATATTGAGCAAAAACACATGAAAACTAAAAAAATTTCAAATTTGTAAATAATGAAAAAATTTTGGAATTTTTTTTAGTCCAAATTAATGGGTAAGATTTCTTGAGGAACAGAATTAAATTTTAAAATTAGGGATGATAGCCTGCAGTAACTCGTAGAACCTCCTCGTTGTTAACAAATATTTGTTCGCTCCATTCAAGAAGACGGGTGAAAACATTCAGAGGCAGAATCTCAGAATGAACGTAAATGTAACTGATTCGGTCTCATGTGAGCGATCTGCGACCCTGCTGCCGGAGA
Organism: Sinocyclocheilus rhinocerous; assembly: GCF_001515625.1. NCBI lineage: Eukaryota > Metazoa > Chordata > Actinopteri > Cypriniformes > Cyprinidae > Sinocyclocheilus > Sinocyclocheilus rhinocerous. The sequence continues at coordinate 97,213 of NW_015632025.1, forward strand.
GACATCGACCTGCAGATCCTTCTCTGCTTTTCTCCTCTTCTCTTCTTTAGTTCATCAGTTATCTAATAAACCTATTAACAATATTGTTGGCTTTTTGACAAATAGCTTTTGTTCCTCTTTTGTAAATCACTTTGAATAAAAGCATGTGCTAAATGCATACATTTCTTTCTGTTATTTTTTAATTTTAATTTTAAAAGGAACAGTGCACATTGATTAGCATGAGCACTCAAGTCCATCATGTAAATGTGCCAGATTTAGCCATACAGGCTAATTTTCATCTGCAGTCCCATGTGAATGTAAACATGACCCTGTCGAGTGTGTTTGCTCCTGTCGTGATGAGCTCGCTGGGCTCCTAACGTCACGTTTTAAATACTCAGGACAGCAGGGCAAGCTTAAAGAGTCCCTGAAACAATCCGTTGAGACCATAGAGATCACTGAATTTTGCTGAATCCTGTCTTCTTGGATTGCCTTTGGACAGCTTTGTTTATAAATATAAATGTAAAAAAGGCAAAATGTTCCTCATCTTCTCTTCCTTGCCTGCCCCGCCATAACATTAATATTGCTGCAGAAACACTGGAATTAATTATTTATTTTACCAGGACATTTCCACTGAGATGTAAAATATCATCGTCCTGGCCAAAATGGCAGGGCAAATAGTTTCACATAAAAAATTAACAATTTAACAAAAACACAAAACATCATTAAAAATCATATCTAACGCTTAAAGATGACCTAAATCAAGCTCATGTTTCCTTTAGGTTCGACTGTAAAACATGTTAAATACATTTAAAGACGGGAGTGTTTCCAGCAGCTGCATAACCAGAGAGCATAAGAAAGAAGGCAGTTTTAGCAACCTCAAACACAATTGGTGATGTGACCACAAATATATAAAGAGTTATCCATTTTACTCACCCTGTGATGGAGAGAGGCCCAGGGGATGATTAATGACCACATTTAGGTTCAAAAAACTGATTTTTGCCGTTCAAAGGTATTTTTTGCTGTTCAAGGATTCATGTGTCTTGTGTCTGAACACTTACAGACAAATCTGAAAGAAATATCACACTTGGTTATGCTTTCTAATATGAGGCTATACTGTTAGCATGACTGCTAGTTATATAAGTTTGTTAACATGGTAGGAGTGGGTAATTTGAGCCAGCGGCTCACCCCTCCTTACAATTACATAGAATTATTTCACTGTAATTCTACATTATATTTCATTAATTTTAGAACAAACATTTTTGATTTTGTTCTTTTTGAACTTGATTTTGTTCTGAAATTTTTAAATAGGCCTAGTTTATGAAAATTGGACATTGAAGTTTTTGAGAAACTGTATTTCCCTGCAGCATTCATAACTGGGATTTAGCCATATTTTGAAAGTAGTTTTAGACCTAAAGTGATTATTCCCAAAGATGCTCCACATCCTGAAATTTCTGTCCACATTTAAGTCAGACCCATTCCTGGCATGTGCTCGTTTTAAACACACAGTAAGTAAAAACTGGCTCAACCTACCCCACTCTCCCCTAATTCGTGTTAAAGTAGTCATTTACACCCTGAATGGTGCATGTGTTCAACACCAATCTCACAGGATAAAGTCACACACTTCTGCTCACACAGATAACTCTCATCAATACTAGTCCATTACTATCAGCTGAGAGTTTACTCTTCAAATAAACGCCTCTGAATATCTGAACAGCGACAGACTGCAGTATAAAACCACAGATATACCTGTCGATGTTTGTCAGGTGAGGCGGTCAGAGTCCGCCGGTGACGTCACGCCGGTGATCGGTGAGCTCGCGGAATGCGGAAGCGGGACTCATTACAGCTTGACAGGTGTCGTAGCAGGTATGTGTCTAAACCTGATCATTAGTGACCTTACTGTTGCCGTTATTTGCAAATACTAAATACATCTTTAGAAAATTGCCATCGGCTTATCTTTACCGCAATACCTAAAAGCAGGATCTATCACATGACTTTATTTGTTGTTGCATTTGAATGGTACGCTATTTCATATCATTGACTTTTATGTGAACGGAATACGTATTTTGGGTTTATTGACAATCAGAAGTTCCTTTAGTTGTTCAGATCTGAGAGAGAGAGAGAGAGAGAGAGAAAGGGAGAGATAGAGAGAGAGAAAGGGAGAGAGAGAGAGAGAGAGATTGCTGCTGGTGGGCCCCAGCATGACTGATGAGTTTGGAACAATCGTCCGCCCAGCTGCGTTTTCCATCAAACACATTCCTCTCACCTCACGCTTTCCCTCTGTCCGCCTCATTCACTCTGCGGCTGTAAGCAGAGAGAGAGAGAAAGGGAGAGAGAGAGAGAGAGAGAGAGCTGTTGTTTGTCCAGGGCGTTTCGAGTTACCGGATGTGGATTACATGGAGTGCGCAGTTTCAGAAAAGAACACAAATAATTGTGTTTTACGCGTATTTAATGACTAGAAATGTAGTTGAATTTAAAAATCATAGTTATCTAGAAAAAATCATATATATATATATTATTTTTTATTTTATTTATTTATTTATTTTTGTTATTGTTGTTATTATTATTATTATTTCCCATTTGCTTTGCAAATGTGGTGAAGTGAGATTCCTCCTATCACAATTAACCTGTAAAATAAGGTGATCCTGCAGTGCAAATGAAATTCAGATACACAACA
>NW_015632025.1:102365-110893 GCF_001515625.1 Sinocyclocheilus rhinocerous
GAGAGTGAGAGTGTGTGTGTGTGTGTGTGAGTGAGTGAGTGAGTGTGTGAGAGAGTGAGAGTGTGTGTGTGTGTGTGTGAGTGAGTGAGTGAGTGTGTGAGAGAGTGAGAGTGTGTGTGTGTGTGTGTGAGTGAGTGAGTGAGTGTGTGAGAGAGTGAGAGTGTGTGTGTGTGTGTGTGAGTGAGTGAGTGAGTGTGTGAGAGAGTGAGAGTGTGTGTGTGTGTGTGTGAGTGAGTGAGTGAGTGTGTGTGTGTGTGTGTGAGAGAGTGTGTGAGTGTGAGTGTGAGTGTGTGTGTGTGTGTGTGTTCTTCTAGCAGTGCCTTTTTAACACCAAACACAAAGTTTTGTCCCCTTCTGTATTAAAAACAGCTGTTAGTTTAGCTGCTAGCTCCTCCAGGATCTCTACCAGTCTCAGTAGCTAGTTTAACCCAGCACAACAAGGTGACTGATGGAAAGGCTCTCAGCTTCTTTGAGGTCAGAGTCAGTGAACATGGCTGCCACATCTGAGTCCTGAAGCACAAGCGGTTGATATTAAACACACTAGCAGTACGTTGAGCAGTTCAGATTTAAAGGAACAGTTCAGAATGTCATTGTTGTTGTTGTCATTTACTGTTCCAGCCTGGTGTGACTGTACAGTGTTTTCTGTCTTCAGTGAAACACTGAATCGTAAGTCGAAGGGCAGCTCTGTTATGAAAGCGGATAGAGATGTCATACAGTACGGCCTGCCATTACTCTTCTGCAGTTCACCATTGAAAATCATCTGTTGTCATTTAATGAACAAACCAGTCTATGTTTCATGGAAGAAAGGAAACAGTAATCTGGGTTGGAAGAGCATGTTGGTGATTCTCCCACTGTAGATGTTGAGTGTTTTCTGTGTGTTGAAGTATTGTGATTTTCTCCTCTCAGGACCTCCAGCCGCTGGGCCGCCCAATCCTGCCTTTCCTTCTCCTCCAAACCCAGTGTACCCAGCCATGCCCATCCCATCCGGCCCGCCCGGACCCAACCCCGTCTATCCACCCATGAACCATCCCACGACCATCCCGTACCCCGCGCCCAACCAGCCGTTCCCCCCGGCGGGGCCCTTCCCCGGGGCCGCTCACCCCTGCCCCATCCCTCAGTACGGGGCCCACCCCGCGGGAGTCCATGCACCTGGACACAAGAAACACAAGAAGATGAAGAAAGGCCATAAAGCTCATAAAGCTCACAAGGAGCACAAACACATGAAACATGGCAAGGTGAGAGGCTGAGCGAGTGCTGCGCGGATGAGCTGATTCTAAGAGACCTTATAAATGACAATTATGAATACAGCTGCCACACCGAAGCAAGGTTATTTTCGTAAACGAAAACTAAGACGAAAACGATTGATCAAAAAACATTTTTGTAAACTGAAATAAAATAAAAACATCAAAATAAATGAAAAATTAAAACGAAACTAACAACATTTATTGAAAAACTAACTGAAATAAAATAATTAATAACAGCGCGAATGGACGCTGCAAATCGAATGTTGAGGCTCCGCCATTATTATTGAATTAGTCCCAGTTATGATTTATGCACATTTGTTTGCAGGAAAGTGAGCAAGACATGACAGTTACAGTATCATGATTATGGTTAAATAAATAAGATAAAAGACACCTAATATAAACGAAATACATTTATTTTTAAATGAAATATCACAACACACATTTGTCATTGTCTAGTGCTTTTAAATAGGCTATGATAATGTAGATTTATGGAGTAAAAAGGAATGACTGCTTCATTTTTGTGTGTATTTGTATATTTGCGTTCATTTTTGCGTATATTATATATATGCTGAATGGTCTTTGATGCTGTGTATGGTGTTGTTTTGCAGCATTCCTCATCCAGCAGCAGCAGCAGCAGCAGTGATTCTGACTGAAGACAAGCACGCACACACAACCTGCTCTCTGTCTGCGTCTGATCTCACGAGTGTCAGGGCTGATAAATCAAGCCCAGCGGCTATACAATCCATAATCAAATGCAGTAATGTATTGCACTTAAGTATATTTATGTGTTTCTGTGAGTCTGAATGCTTTTGTTAATTACATTTACAAGAAAAAAGTAATAATCAGCTTTCCATGTGAAGAGATCACATTTAATTATAACTTTTGCTGAACTTGACTCAGTTGTGAACAACATACTGAAATGTCAGACATCTGCCTCCATTTGAGAATGGACAACTGTAATTAAACAAGCTCACTTCGTTTATGCATTAAGGAGAAAAGTCCCAGATAGCACACATACATACGTCTGCAAGACGTCTGGAAAACATCTGCTGTGCACAAACATCTGATAAACGTCTTTAAAAAGTCAGTTTTACATACATTCTAAATCATAAACATCTTAAATAACGTCTTTAACATCTGACAGGAGAAGTCCCAGAAAGTATTGCAGATGAGCAGATGTAAACACACACCTGGAATAGACGTCTCTGAGTTATGTGTGCTATCAGGCCTGCTTCTTCCTCTCTTGTGTTCATTAAAAAGTTAAACAATTAAAAAGTATATGCTTTGGCCTGGATACATTTAGTTTTAACTGAGGAAGCTTCAGACACAACACCTGTAGTGTAATGTTTCTTTGCACTACCTGAAGCAGTAAATATGTATTGATCAAAGTTAATAATCAGGAATTGATGAAGCTGAAATAGATATTGTAGTTAATATAGACATGAGTATTCTGCAAGTGATGTATTTCAGATTTAATCAACTGTAAACTCACTTTAAATGGCTTTAACTGTGTGTGCTGAGAAATCAGTTGCATGTTTTTGTTGGCTAATGAAGCACAGGCAGTTTTTCAATGAATAAAACATTAAGAGAAAGCTTGAAACATCTACCAGTTATATTCATTATTGTGTGCTAAATTAATGTTTTAATAACAATGCAATTACTTTGTCAACAAATTTTGGGATTTGCACAGCTCAGCATTAAGATATCTCCTGAATGCCCTAGTAAACCAGTACAGTGTGTTATTAAGAGCAACAGATGAAATCATGCATATGACAGACACAGTGGACAGTGAGATCGCTTCACTCCTGACCGACAGGTGGCGCTAACGCTGCTTCTCCAGCCGCTGAAACCCTTCAGGAGGAAGAAGAAGAAGAAGAGGTAGTTGATGCACGTGCTCCGCCGGTCGGTCAGTCAAGTGTTTCTGAATAACGCTCTTCTGAGGAAGATGAAGATGAAGATCGGGACTCATAACGGCACCTTTCACTGCGATGAGGTTCTGGCGTGTTTCCTCCTGCGACAGCTGCCGGAATACAAGGTGCTGTTCATCACTATATTCACAGTCTGCTACTTCACTTCAGCATCAGATAAAGCACTCACCAGACTCTTCATCACACAGTGAATCCCAACATAAAAACAGTCTCATGTTCACAGTGTCTCTTATGTCAGTGTACAGTATGCTGTACTGTATTGTAGTACTGTACTGAAGCAGCGGTGCAGACAGATCTTGTTTACTGTAGGAGCTGTGATAGATGAGTGTATAGCAGGAGAATGATCATCCGTGTGCTCTTCATCTGTGTGCTCTACTTCATCTGTGTGCTCTTCTTCATCTGTGTGCTCTTCTTCATCTGTGTGCTCTTCACCATCTGTGTGCTCTTCTTCATCTGTGTGCTCTTCTTCATCTGTGTGCTCTTCACCATCTGTGTGCTCTTCTTCATCAGGACGCAGAGATCCTCCGCAGCAGAGACGCGTCGCTCCTGAAGCAGTGTGATGTTGTGGTGGATGTCGGAGGAGAATATGATCCTGCTCAGCAGCGATATGACCATCATCAGAGGTACATCATCATCATCATCATCATCCTGCACTACAACTTTACAGATCCTTACTGCAGCATTTCTTCATCTGCCCGAAACTATCAGCTTATTTATCAAACCTGACCGATTAGAGAAGCTGTGAATGAGTTTTTCAGGTTAATTGGCATTTAATCACTTTTTTATGTGCCTCTCTCTGCTATATGTGACCCTGGAGCACAAAAGCGGTCTTAAGCAGCACAGGTATATTTGTAGCAATAACCAACAATACATTGTATGGGTCAAAATTATACATTTTTCTTTTATGCCAAAAATCATTAGGATATTAAGTAAAGATCATGTTCCATGAAGATGTTTTGTAAATCTCCTACCTTGGCCAAAAAATTGACCCTTATGACTGGTTTTGTGCTCCAGGGTCACATATATATAATACTTGAGAATGATAGTGATAATACATGTAATACTGAAACAGCTGTTTACAGATCTCATTACCTCACATTAATTTACAGTTTTTTACGATCACTAGGACACATTTCTCATTACTTGGGTCACTTTTTCACAACTCTTCACACAGCGAGCACAACATCAGTCTCTGAGGCTAAACTGTGGCTCATTTATCACTGCTTTGGCACAAAATGCATTTCATTCATGAAACATGAGCAGAACAAATTTTTGTGTAAATCGTTCGTAAAGCTGTTCTGACGTAAACTTTCGAATTCATGAAAATTTATTTTTAAAATGTTAGTTGATAGGAAAGAAATATACACCTGCTCTTTACCAGGTGTAAATGGTGCGTTAAAGCATTCTGTGCTCTCTTTGGCAAACTGATGACACTGAATTTTGATGCACTGCCATCATAATTACAAGTTCATTTGCCCTTGCCTTCTTTTTGAATTTTTTTTATTTTTAATAATTTTTTTTATTATTATTTATTTTTATAAATTTTTTTTGCAGCTGAGTTGATAACTGTAAAAGGCAGCGCTCGTCTCTGTCACTATTTACCCAGCCGTAAATAGAGGACGGGTGGGACAAATAGTGACCAACCATCCTGCTTGTACAACGACTGCCTACAACAGAGAAGTCAATATTACTGATTACTGCATTTTTATATTTAGTCAAATTCTTAATAATTACATATTAGTAGGCTAATATGTTGCCGCTGTTAATATTCCATACCATAGCAACTAAAGCATCTCCGCTGGAAAAACACTGTGCCACCAAAGCGTTCAAGCGCCACCAACTGGTTGTTTTCAGAAGAGCGCCTGACATTTTTCAGCTGTCTAAAAACACTTTGGTGGACATAGGCTATTGAATATTTATTGTTAGGCATATGGCCTATTAGTCTTTTTTGCATTTATGCAATATACTGGAGCCAAACCTGAGAAAGTAGAGCAGAATATTCCACTGCGTTCCTGGACACGCAATTTGCGTAGCTGTAATTCATAGGCGCGCAGGGATTATGCTAATCGTGAATGAGCGTGCACGAGCGCCCCATTTACGAATGATTGGAATTCATTAACATACATGTTTAACCATCAAACCGGACGTTTACGAACCGTTTGTGAATCCGGAGGAGAGTTTTCGGGAAGGTCTGTTTTACACGCAAATTACTCTGAATTTACTCATATATTTACGCAAGTTTCATGAATGAGGCCCATTGAGCACATCTGTCAAATTACATGAATTATTTTCTCGTTTCGACACAAACACCACCAAACCTTTATGTTCTATACAAGCCAATTTGCACGTTTACATACTGTTTTCAGAACTGTTACACTTGAGTAGTACTGCACAGTACAACAATGAATAAGAAATATCATATAGAAAAATATTCTGGATGTAAAAAATCAAATCCTATCAAAGCAGATGCATGTGGATGAACATCTTCACAAGTGTTAGTCTTTCACTTTCATTACCATCTGTACAAAAGGGCAAAACCTAGGAATAACTGTACTGTACTGTAAACATGGAGCATGTAACATACACTGCAGTGAATTATAAACAGCAGAGAGTGTCATTCTTGTTTTGTAAAGACATTTTACAAAAGAAAACATTGTGTAATGCTCCCTGTTGTTAGTGTTTTTAGGTCATTGTGCTATGAGTGATAACGTGTGTTTGTTTGGTGAAACCTTTGCTAGAGTTCTGAAAGAATAAGCTGATTTGAGGCATTAATGAAGTGTTTTGGTGGTTTTAGTGCATTCTGAATGTGAGATGAACTGCTGTGTCGAGTTGAAAGATGCTTAGCAGAACTGTGTGAAGAGTTGTGAAAAAGTGACTTTAGTATTGAGAAATGTAATCGATCAATCAGTTCATGAGGTTTATTGAAGATCTGCTCATTTGACCAGTTAGGCTTCAGAATACAGTATTTTTCAACATAACCAATAACAAGTGCATGCTTCATTTTGGTTCAATCATAAGCTACCCACCGTTTTCCTTCAGCACACAACACTTTGAATTGTGGCAGTGACTTCCTTTAAACTGTAAACAATCAGCGACTGACTGAACTTGTTGAAACCATCAAACATTAAAAGGAAATGTAAAAATGTGAAAGTATTAATAAATCACCATCAGCTGACCATGAATAACCTCAAATGTGCAGAAGAGTCTTTCAGCAGCAAGATTACAGATGTTAAATATGACTGTAGTAATATATATGTTAGTCAAATCAAAAATAAAACATAAGAATATGCATGAATCAGAAATACTCTTTCAACTGGAACATTGGTGCATAATTCAGAACGAGAGGCTCCGAGTGCACAGTGTGTGTGTCGTTCAGCAGGTCTTTTGCAGAGAGCTTCCACAGCTTGTGTCCAGAGAAGCGCTGGGTGACGAAGCTGAGCTCGGCGGGTCTGATCTACCTTCACTTCGGCAGACGTGTTCTGGAGCAGCTGACGCAGCTGAAGCAGCACGAGCCGCAGCTGGAGCTCCTGTATGACAAGGTCAGTTCAGTCTCGAGGCTTTGAGCAGCACACAGACCGTGTTCACAGACTCCTCTCTGCTCCAGATGTACGACAGCTTCGTGGAGGAGGTGGATGCGGTGGATAACGGGATCAGTCAGTGTGACGGAGAGGTGCGTTACTCCATCAGCACCACCCTCAGCGCTCGCGTCGGCCACCTCAACCCTCGCTGGAACAGCTCTGACCAGGACACTGAGGTTAACACACCGCTGCACCACAGTCACCTGCAGACTTTTACTTGCCATTCTTCAGCCTTTAGACCATTTTTCTAGGTTAGGGTTAGGTTCTAGGTTCTAGGTTATTTTGAGTCAAAATCATAATTTATTATGTATTTTACACGTAATTGATCTAAACACAAACAGCAGACGGTCTAATTGAAAATGCATTTGCACTGCAGGTCTTGATTCCCAACTCTGATTTTTTTTGGAAAGCAGCTTACATCATCTTTTAAAAGTGACCCATATACAATATCTGCATTACATCATAGATTTGGCGAAACAACTCAAGGTAGACATACTGACCCGGAAACAGGGTTGCCAGGTATGCGAAATAAAACCAGCCCAATTGCTAATCAAAACTAGCCAAACTAGCCGTTCCCTCTGTCAAACTTGCATTCCAGGGGAGAGCTCGCTATAGCAGTGTGGCAACAGTGTAAACAGGGCCAGCGCAATGTGCACCTAAATGCCCTCTAAACCGCTTTCGAGACGGATTTAAATCTGATCGCTCGAACCACATCAGGAGATGAAACTGGACAAGTGTAACTGCATCTGATTGTTGAAACCACATATGCAAATTGTACTCCTCCCACAATGTTAAAATAATAAACTTGTGAGAGCTTGTGCTTTTTTCCTGCTCACGCTTGTGTTATATCTGATCTGTGCCACACGGGGTGTAATGTAAATGTCTCTGTCAGATGAGATGCACAACAACTGAATACGTTAGCATGAAGTTCAGGTGAATATCATACACTTTTGTAGTCATATAAAGAATATTGCTTGAATCTTAAAACTTCTACATCACAGGAGGGCTTCCAGAAAGCGCTGGCTCTTGTAGGAGCAGAATTCAAGGACCGGTTGGTTTTCTTCATGAAGGCCTGGCTCCCGGCGAGAGAGATCGTGCAGCAAGCTGTTCAGAGCAGATATCAGGTGATTAATATCTCAACATTACAGTCCACAGGCTCTAACGTGATTCACTGATGGCTCTGTGTGCTGAAGCGGAGATGGTTTGCGCTGCACAGGTGTCTTGCAGACAGGTGTGTGTGTGTGTGAGAGAGTCTTAGCATCCGTCTGCAGTCTGTGTTTAAAACAAGCTCTGACACAGGGCTTCCCAAACTTTTCCATTAAAATATATATATAATCTATAAATATAATCTATTTCAAGACCCACCAAAATATTTGAGATCAAAAAACAATTGACATTACTGTAAGCTTAATCTTAATTAAAAGTTTAATATGGCAGAAGTTAAGTATTTAAGAAAATTTATTTTATTTTATAGTACAACTGTAAAATTTCACTACTAATATTAGTGTTTTAATTTCTTCATTTACAGACGTTAGTGAGACTATGAAATATAACTATAAAAACTGGAAACACGCTCGCTCCGGTGCGGATATGAACCGTAATCTGCGCTGTGAGTGTTGTTAAACACAGCCCAGAAAATACATTCATGATCTGTGTGTGTGTGTGTGTGTGTGTGAGAGAGTGAGAGTGTGTGAGTGTGAGTGTGTGTTGTGAGAGAGTGTGTGTGTGTGTGTGTGTGTGTGTGTGTGTGTGTGTGTGTGTGTGACTAAGAAATGTAA
>NW_015632025.1:112671-117401 GCF_001515625.1 Sinocyclocheilus rhinocerous
AGAGTTTGTGTGTGTGTGTGTGTGTGTGTGTGTGTGTGTGTGTGTGTGTCACTGAAATGCAAATTTAGCTGCAGCCAAGTGACTTTGGGCGATCCACTGCTGTAAACCACTGGTTCCCACTGCACAATCAGACACACCTGATTCAGTTCATCAGCAGGCAACAATCTAGAGAAGTCACACTATCAACAGGACAAAAACAGACAATAAATAGACTAGATGAGACAAAAGACTTGAAAGAGTGGTCAAATAAAATTTTTTTAAAAATGCATTAATTTTATTGAATTGGGAGTTTTGCGTGAGTAATACAAGATGGAGCAAAAACAGACAAACAAATAAGTAAACACAGCTTCCATCTGTAACCAGCATGCATTGCACAAGCTATTGTAGTTCACTTGTATCCAAAGGCTTTTCCTCTTTGTTAGTTGGAAACGGCAGCTGGGAGCACATTTACCCGTCTTTAAAGCATGAGAGAGTCTCTCCAAACAATCCTGCAGTCTGCTAGAACAACCCAGTCTGAGACTGAAGAACAGAATCTACTCCACTTATATAATGTTAAATCCGTGTCCCAGCAGACTCCAGCCGGTGTTCTGTATTAGTGAATGCGTGCAGCATGGCTCTGCTGCTGTGGTGTCTGGTGTCTGGTGTGTAATAGCGGTCCTGTGCAGGTGGATCCCAGCGGGGAGCTGCTGCTGCTGGCTCAGGGAGGCTGTCCCTGGAAAGAGCATCTGTTTGCGCTGGAGAAGGAGCTGAAGGTGGACGTGCTCATCAAGTTTGTGCTGTACCCGGATCAGAGCGGACACTGGAGAGTGCAGTGTGTCCCGGCCGGACTCAACACCTTCCAGAACAGGTGCGCCTTCTCCTGTCTCCTTGAAACACTTTCATACCGAGACCATCAGCACACGCTTCTGCTGCCGAGTTTATCAGACGTGTAATAACTGAAGGCTTCACGAAAGCTTTATTGTATTCACGGGGGTGATGCGCTGTTGATCACGGCTGAAGGGAGAGGAGCTTGATTTGTGCTGGTCATATCTCTAGATTGAGTCTTCTGGAGGAATGGCGAGGCGTGCGAGACGAGGCGCTGTCGGAGCTGAGTGGGATTCCCGGCTGCATCTTCGTCCACGCCAGCGGCTTCATCGGAGGGAACCGGACGCAGGAGGGAGCGCTGGAGATGGCCAAGAGAACGCTGCAGACCGCACCCAGAGCTGTACCCAGCACCTGACCTCTCACTAATAAATACAGCAGCTCTTGTGCTTCTGTTCATGCTTCTGTTTGTGTTCACTATAGAAAATACAGAACTTTACAGAGATATTGTGGATTATTTGTGAGGTTTGTTCTTTCTGTCTCCTGTGGAAGATGAACTGGACTAGACATCTACAGTGATCTTTTTATACAGATAGTGAAAACACTGAGTTTGTTCTTGGCCTAAAGATGAACAGTTTAGTCATGTGTGTAAACAGACAGTTAATGACAGACCTTAGGGTAGAGCCATATTTAATTTTGGACAGGAATGAAATGAGTCTGATAGAAATACAGTGCATTCGGTGGATTATAGTGTTGAACAACATACTGGCAAACGTCTGTGCCTCAGCCTTATTTTCATACTCCGTAAGACGTTGACCCTGTTTAAGATGTAGTGGTCCTTTACTCCTTGATGCACTTATAGTGAAGCCTCAAAGAATGATTTATATGTAAATATAAACTCTGCGCTGCAGAGTTCAGCTCTAACCCTCATCAGACTCACCTACCTGTGGCTTGCTAATGATCCTGAAGACATTGATTAGCTTGCTCGGGTGTTTGATTCGGTTAGAGCTGAACTCTGCAGGAAAGTGGCTCTCGTGGGCCAGAGTTGAGGATCCTGCATTAGAGCATGTATCGAGACTGGTTCGTTGAAGGGACTTCGTTTGCAAATAGTCAGGGCCGGCCCGTGGCATAGGCAGGTGCTTACGTCAAGGACCACTAGGGGTCCACGGACCCCTGGTTGAGAAACACTAGGGCGCAAAATGACGGGGGCGCCGCACGAAAGTTTTTTATCGGAAGAGTGACCGTCGTGCGCTCCTACACCCAGGTATTTAGCAAATACTGACAATTAAAATTTTAGTACCGATCGATCATCGAACTGATTAAAATAATGTTAGAATAAAATAGAATTGACATCAACGAAAAATTATAAGACTTGACAACATGTCATGTTGGACTAATTTAAATACTTTCTGCGTCATGACGTAATTATAATACATCATCATATTGCATTAATTATGCATGGCGCACGCATAGTTTTGCCAGTTATGTGCTTTGAAAGGATCATTTCTAAAAAATGAGTGACAAAAGAAAATGATCAGGGGCACAAGGCAGGAAGCCACGCAAAGAAGAGGAGCAGAACAAAGCAAAGTAGGAATCACAAGTTAATCACTGTGTATTTGCCCTTGATGTTTATGCAGTATTATAAAATAGCCTTTTTAGAACATCTTAACTGGCAACACTGACACTATGGAACGTTTTTGCTTGAGTTAAATGCTTTAATTTAACTTTATTTTCTTTCAAAGAAATGTAAGCTTCAGTAATGTTGTTTTAATTTCAGTTACAGTACTGCTTGCTTTTAATTCGCCAAAAGTGCACTAAATGTCCTTTGAAAGAGACCATGACTAGGACTATAATCTAGCATGCATGAATTAAAATAATTTAAGTTAAAGTATGCCATTTTCCACTGTATGCAAAAAATGGAAATGAAATGGGTATGCTAATTAGATTAACTAGCTAGCTGGCTAACACCTACAAATAAATGACAATATGTAGTCTTTATTTTGTTGTCTATTAGACGATTTTAGTCATTCCATATTTCTCATATTTCTCTTTGTTGTAATAAGTACTTGTCACTGTAGGCATAGTTGTGGGTTGCATTTCTCTGTTTGGGAGTATAGCTCATGTCTGGTCTCCGATATTTTAACAGATTCAATGAGAAAATACCTACAAATATAATAGTTTTTTCTTTTGCACTTTTTTGTTGATTTAATTTCTAATTTAATTTTTGTTTTATTCTTCAGGTGACTGTAAGTCACATTTGTTTATTTATTAACACAATTAATTTACTACTTATTTATGTTTATACTTATCAGTATGTTATGTTATATTATAGTAAAGTCTGCATTTTCTGAATTTTTTACTGGGGGTGGGGGGTGGGATCTAAAATCTCGCCTAGGGCACCAGCAGAGCCTGGGCCGGCCCTGCGTGTAGTGACCAAACCAAACTAATGTAATTCTGCACAAAAGTTTGATCAACTAACGCACTTAACATAACTAGTCTAAACAAACATACACACACACTTGTTCATACATAATAAGGAACAATGCTAGTGGAGGTGAAACTCTGACAGAAACTGTTAGTTGTGGCCTGGGGTTAGTTCACAGACATCCCAGACTGTGCTGGAGATTGTTGCACATCGCTGTTGCTCATACCTGCAGCAGCTGTAGATCACCTTGTAACTGTAGTCCGTTGTGCATCATTAATTCAACTAGTATGTGCTAATGCCCACTGATCCATTAGACCCTGACGTGACACTCAGCACTTTTCCACGTCAAAGGCCACTTTTATAAAAATGAATGTTGGTGTGGATTTTAGCGCATGCACGTGCGCACCTTTTGGCTCCTGATGTTGTGTAGGTCTGACCTGAAGGGCTTTGAAACTTTTATCTTTCTCCTTCCACTGATGTTTTTGAGGACAGTAGAAAGAAATATCATTTATTAATGGTGGACAAATTATTGGGTCCCACTTTATATTAAGTGGCCCTAATACCTGTGTACTTACATAGTAACTAGATGTGTACGTAGTATGTAACCACAGAGTAAGTACACATTGGTACATAGTATCTACAGCTGTAATATTTCTGTAACTACACACATGTAACAACCCTCTGAATGGTTTGTGTAAGTACAAATTTTTACCATAGTATAATTTTTATTCTGGTTTAAGTACATTTTTCATTTAAAATTAGACAAATCTGCTATTATTTTAATCCCCAACGTGTTATTTATCAGATTAGATTTTAGTTTTAGTTTTTTAAAAACTAACCAGTTTTAAATTCCAGTTGCGCAGATGGGGGACGTTGTAACACTTCATTACAATGTGCTATTCTATGACATTAGCGATGTAATTTACTTTAATGAATTTTAATGAGAAACAACGAGAAACAGGTGAATAAATACTGATAGTCAATGTTTAATGTTCAGAAATTATTATTTCAAGACATGTAAAGCATTTTTGCTCGTTTATGTGGGCCGTCCCAAGCATGGTTGCATGTATGTATGCAGAATTCTTGTGTGATGGTAGGTGTACAGTGTGTACAGTAAAAGTCATTATGTCTATGGAGTGTCCCCGTAAACCAGATTTATATTATTACTCAAAATGATTGACCTGTGCAAAATTTACAGCCATGAACATAACATCTTTTTACATTATACATTATATTAAATGATGTTTATGAAAATATAAAAATGCAGAAAGTTTACTGTGATGGGTAGGTTTAGGGGTGATAGAGTATAAAATTCATTAATATAATGTAAATATGAATATAAAAGTTTGTAAATATGATGTAGAAACTTTAATTTTCTGTGAAACTGCGTTGCAACAATTTGTTTTGTAAAAAAAAAAAAGTTATAAGAAATTAATGTGAATTGAATTAAATTGTCTATGTAAAGTCTCCATAAACATGACTGGACATGTCCGTGCCCCCAATA
>NW_015632025.1:118221-118535 GCF_001515625.1 Sinocyclocheilus rhinocerous
TTCCCGCCAAGCAATACAAAATACCTCTAGTTTTGTTTTCCTCCAGCTGCGCTCCATTTTCCGGGCTGCTCTCTTTAGGGTGCGAGTGTGCTCATTATACCATGGTGTGAGACTGTTTTCCTTAATCTTCTTTAAGCGTAAAAGGAGCAACTGTATCTATAATGCTAGAAAAGAGAGAGTCCATAGTTTCTGTTACATCATCAAGTTGTTCTGAGGTATTGGATATGCTGAGGAATTTAGATAAATCAGGAAGATTACTTACAAAGCAGTCTTTTGTGGTAGAAGTGATGGTTCTACCATACTTGTAACAAGGA